>NW_009200940.1:59090-74993 GCF_000690835.1 Fulmarus glacialis | reverse complement strand
GGGGTGTGGGGGGTGGGGGGGGTGTGTGTGTTCATGAAGCAAGTTTCTCAAAATATTCTGAAACCTGAAAAATTTTAATCTCTCTACCTTGCTTCTCTCAAAACTGTCTCTGGATCCAAAGGCTGTAGATTTCAGGCACTCCAAAACCATCAGACTGCAATCTCATCAGTGCTTGAAAGCTGTACTTACACAGTATGAGATAGCTCCTGGCGATTTGAATCCCATTTTACCACCATTCCACATAGCTACACAGGGAAAGTAAATGTCAACTGCATGAAACAGCAGCAATATTTAAAAGACATATGACATCTCAGAAATACCACATGGTGTGGGCATCAAAACTTTTTCCTCTGCAGAATGTTCAGTTTGTATAAATTTAAAAAGAAACGTGAACTGAAGCCTAACCAGAACAGAACAACTAAAATTTATGAAGCAGTAGTTTTATCTTTGAGTCATCTCAACATTAAAACAGTTTATCACATCAGGGGATGCGATTTCCCTTACTTGAAATCTTTTTAACTCTACACAGGGATTCAATATTTATTCAGGATAACGTGGCCCTAAAACAAGAGCATATATCTTTCCAGCCACAATTTACTGATCCTACTACAGAAGTTGTGGCTTGGGTTATGCAGGATGTCAAACTACATGATCATATTGATTTTGAAAACTTTGCCTTAATTTACTCAGATTATATAATTCAACATTAAAACGGCCGTTTGTTTTCCCTTGCTCAGCAAGAAGGTAATTAAAGAGTTTTGAAAGAGAAGCTTCTTAAGTAGATGCCCAGATATGGGTTAGGCAATACTCCTGGAAAAAAAATTTAAAAAAAAAAAAAAAAAAAAAAGAAATTCTGCTATGTTTTTACTTGATTTTTACTACAGTTTTAATAGATGAAAATAAACAGGAAAGAGCTGAAGCATGTGACTGGCTCAGTTCTTCCCAAAGTTCACCTGCACCTGCTATGTGGTCTACAGCTTGAGGGCATCCAGAAGGAAAGCTGTCCAGATATAGGCTGCTATTACATGGTGGGGAAAGAAAAATTCCCAGACAGATATAATGTTTTGTTTTGCTGTTTGACTGCACTCATGATAGCCTAAAGAATTAAACATGTATAAACAAATTTAAGTGCCTTTATGTGACCGTTCCCAAAATTATCTTGAACAGCACTGACATTTACCTAATTCCCCTCTCTACCCTCCCTGCCTCCCCAAAAATTAAACTAATTCAAGTCAATTAAATTTTCTACTGCCAATAAGCTTAAGGAAAGCAAACAAATAGGTAACCTTGTCAAGAAATATTTCCACTGGTTACCTCTGATTGAAGAGAAGGTCATCGTTGCTTTATTTTTGAAACATGGCAGCTTGACAGGTCTCCTTTCCCCTTCTCCCACCTGCTTTAATGTTGGCTAACCTCTGAACTACGGCCCGAATGCTGCCACCACACTACCACCGACTGCAAGTTCCTCTCCTAGTTGCTATTACAAATTACTGTCCCATCATTTCCTGCATTTAAGGCTGTCAGTAGAGTTGTCAGAAGTACGTAATTGCTGTGCGAGACCCTCACAACTGGCTTCTGCTCTGATCTATGGAACCACTCAATTCTACAGCTGTCAGAGTGCTGACACCAACTGCAGTTAATGACAACGCGTCATCTCTCTGGCTCGTTTACCTGCCGACCCTGCAAACAAATGGACACTAGCAGGGAAGATAGGGAAGCGAGCAGCAGATACCATATTTGTCATAATCGCTATGATCCACAGAAGAAAATCAATTCCTCTTAATCGAATAGAGTGACTTATTAAGGGTTATAAGTCCTGGCTGGAGAGCTGTACTGATTTGATTACTCTGGGAGAGAAATTAGCAATGAGCTGTTGAACTATCTTTCCTTTTGTCTTCTGGCTCAGAGTTGCTATTAAATGATTATCTTATGAGAATCTTAGTAAGCAAGTCATGCTTTGACCAGGGAAAGCAGTAGGAAAAAGGGTACTGAAAAGGCTCCTGAAGTGTTGACAGACAGGGATGTGAACAAACACAATATGCCCATCACAGCATTTCTGATTCTTGATTGAAACAGCACAGCAATGGCACATACCTGAGACAAACACTTGAGACTTTCCAGAACAACCATCTTCAGTTCAGCAGTACCTCAGCCACTTTGTGGATTGGCAAGGAATGACTTAGATTGTGATATATTGCAACTACAAATTAAAACTGGCCCAAAAATCCAATTTGTAACAAATCTTTCTTCATTTAAGAAATGTTTCCCAGATTTTAAAATCATCAATATCAGTGAATCAATCGTGAGTCTTTACGAACACTACTACACTACTTTACTACTACACTACTTCCTAAGAGATTAGGAAGCAAGGAAGTAGAGTAAAGATGGAACATTTAAGATGAGAACTGACAAAACAGAGTTTCTCCTTCCACTTAAAATAGCACATGGTTATCCTGCCTTTTGAGTATACCACTGGCTTTTAAGTATTAGATTCAGAATTAGATTTAACCAGCCCTAATGGGAGCCTGGGACTGGGGTTTTTGTGTGCTTAAACTGGGGAAAAATATGCATAGAAAAGATGCTTGGTTTGACCTTTCAAAGCAAGAATCACTGGAATTAATGGAAGTTGTGTACCAAGCACCTTCCAGGATCACATTGACTGCTACAGATGCAGTGAAGTTGCACCATATCTTTTATTAGCAACAATAGGCCAGGCCATTAGAGATGCATGCATACAGACAAAATTTAAGTAAAGTAAATGACAGAGTCCATGGACATCAGCTAATGACCTTGTTCACTAATCTTAAAACTATTTCAACAGCCTTCCTAACATACTAAGACCAAAGAATTTAAAAGAGTCTACATATTTATTCCATATTATCACAATTCTGTGCTTCACTACAAACTCCAAAGTGGAGAAGCCTTGGAAAATATCAAATTTCATTATTACAGTTCTTAATACAGTCTATTTGGAGTTCTCAGTTTTGTGCAAGGGTCATATTCCAGCTGAATAAAACTTAACTGAAAAGAGATGACAAGCTCTGGGTCTTCTTTTGCTCCCATACCACAATAGTTTGTGACCAACACTAGTATTCCTAGATAGTGGAAAATCAGTTCTATTATTTTACACAAAGCTGTATTGATAGCTCTAATCACAATGATTTTGCTACTTATGATTAAAGAAATATTTAAAAATAAGGACTCATAAATTAAAAATAAAAGTTCTGTCAGTGTCCAGAATGTGCTTATGCTATTGCCCTAGAAACCTCACAGACACAGCAGTAATATCCATGTGATGAATTACATTTATCATGCACTTTTGACCACCTCAACTGCTCTCTGCATGCTAATCCATCACTTTGGGAATTATTCAACCGTTCCAGGCCCCAGAGCTTCAAATGAACACCATTAGAAATACGTTACAGAAGTTACAATTGCTGGGAATATCTTGTTTACCCAGGCTTGAATACACTGATGAAATCTTCAAGGTACCTAGCTGCTTAAGATCTCAGAATCTGGTAATTCACACCTGTAAACAGTGATTTCTTGAGTGGATTTTGATGGCAAGGTGAAAGGGAAGTTTTTGATATATAGGTCCCTGGTCCTAAGTATCTAGATACCGTAACCTGTTCCAAAATCCTTCCAGAGTTTAGGAAGGACATTGGCAGGAGGTATTCAGAGGATCTTGGTTCACAAAAAGCTGATATTTAGAAAGGGGCAAAGTTTCTACCCTGTTTCTTCCCTTTGCTTTCCTCATCACAGCGCTCACAAGAAGTCATCCTGAAGGCAGAGTCAAACATGGCCTCTTCAAATGAAGTGATCACAACTTGGTAAGGTGATAGACAACAGAAAGTAGTCATCTTGAAAAAAAGAGCAGACAATCTTAAGATGACACTAATGATCTGGAATATAATAAATACATATGTACCATACAGAAACATACACATATTTACAAAAATATATCAATACAGACACATACTTTACATTTCTTCCTGTTTGATATTTCCTACTATTTTAGTACACTTACTAGTAAATACTAACAGGAAATTAATCAGTATTGCAACTTGCCAAAGAAATCTCCCTACTCTACATAAACACAGAATTTAATAATCCATTCTTTGATCAGATTTACAGTTCACCCTCTGTTTTCAGATGCTCTAGTAAATTAGTATTTCCTCCCATAACGTTAGAGAAAGAGCTTATTAAATGAATGCCAGCAAGTAAAGCATACTATTCTATAAGGTTAGAGCCATAAGAATCATTTAACTCTCAATACAAAAGCAGTTCTGTCAAAATAGTCCCCTTTGACAGCTGTAACTACTACATCTATTTTGATTATAACTTTGAATATTATATAAATTGACGTATTACAGGAAAAGACCTGTATTAATCAGAAAGGCTAAGACCAGTACTTGCCAATAAGCTTGAGCTGGGATCATTTTATTGCTTTATTGTGCCAAAGCATTCAAGTGCACTGAAGTTAGGACTAGGAACCACTTTGCAATACACATTACTACAGCATTATTCAAAAAAAAATTTGATACATTTTATTTCTGATTATACAAAACTGTATCCTTTCACCAATTAATCCTGCTTATGATAAATAGGTCAAACAAATCAAATACAAAACTGAATTAATTCTCACTTGTAGAATGATTTGAAGGGTGTCACTACAAGGATATATTATATCTTAAAGAAAATATGAAAACAATGTCCATTTTTTTAGGTATTAAATATAGGAATGTGTACCAGACAACAGCTAGCTTCCTTCTCCTTGTACCATCAGTGAAATTATTATAATTAAAAATATACACACATATATGAATAAAAGCACTGCTTTTACATTTTTCAAGGGTATGTCCATAAAGTTTGTTCATCAAATCCAAAAGAATAAACTCCTTAATAACATTCCTGTTATTAACTGAATTAAGATTATTTTTCCTAACATGAGATATTAAATATAAAATGAATCGAAAAAATCATTTTATATTGAAAAGACTGTTTCAACAGAGTATCTTGTAAATCCATCTGCAAAATTGAGTTATGAATTAAAACTTAGGTAAAGAAAGACCTGTCAGTCATTTTAGCGCTTTCTTTGGGCCAATCTATCTGAGGCAGCTGCAAACCTACATTTAACGGTCATATATTTTCTTTTAAACCGGCTTCCAAATGCATCTCAGAGAATGGGCTATGACAATGGTTTAAAGCTTTATTCCCCTCTGCAGTTACAAGTCATCACAATGCTGACTCTAATCAGGTTACTCTGCATCTGTCTGTCACAAATAACCTAGTAACAACTAAATGGATTGCCATAAATCTTTCAATTAGAATTTATAACTTTATTAGCACAATATTTTTGAACTGATTGCATTACCTTGAAGAGCAGCTTTCATTTATTTTGTCATTTGGGGGTCAAATGTGTACAATGGCTGGAAGCTGCATACACAATAGGAAGTCTTACTTCAACTTCACGGTGGTCTCCAGAATTTCTCTTCTTCAGAGACTATAGCCAAATTTTTAAAGGAATACTTTGCTTGCTGTGCTGAGGTTGAATGATGGTATGCCACTTGGCTAAATGTGATCAAGTTTATTCATGACACACAAGGGTCATACTGCCGCTTTTATGGCCCTAATAAGGCTTCATGAAAGAGTAATTTGCCATCAGCTAAGTTTTCAAAGGGTTTTATGTCTTTTTTTGTTTTGCTTTAGAGCTGCTGAAAGCCATGCCAAGGATCAAATCTCTACACAGGGGATGAGTATCAAGTGATATTCAGTGGTCTTCACAAATGTGGCTTCATACATCTGCATCTTGATTCATCAGGTAGGAAAAAAAACAAATGACATTAGTTTCCTAAAAATTTTGAAGCATTTGTTTCATTATTATGTAAGTACTGTGCATTTTCTTTGGTGAACTATAACAATTCCAAACAGCACACTACTGTGGTTAAGAAAAGGAAATAACCTGAGCAGCTGATTTAGATGAATATACTTCAGCATTTTAAATTAAATACACTGGTATACAAACACAAATGCATTCATGTTAAATACATAGGCGCACATAGACTTACACACCCAGAATCAAAGTACAGTTTAAGTTGCATTTTTGTTTTAAAGAACTAATTGTTACAAATTTTAGATGTAATGGATAAAATGTGAAGTTTGGAAAAAAGTTAAGGATAAAATTCAATAACAACAGCTATTTTAGGAAAGCTGAAGCTAAAGCCACTTTCCTACCAGAAGACTGAAAAAGATCAGGAGTTCAAGTGAAAATGGGAACCTTCATAAGATGAAGGCTCAGAAATATCTATGCATTCCTTTGTGTTTTGCTTATTATTAAATGGGAGTTCCCAAAGTTCTGCAAGGCTGTTAACATGCATTGGATTCTCTGGTGTGATCTATGGATAACTTATCAACGTTCACTGGCTCTGTGTGTGTAAATGTAAACACAGATACAAGTAACAGATAGTTCACTACTCTTTGTACTTAGAGAGGTAGGTGAAAGGTGCATAACAGGTGAAAAGTGCATGTACAGAGATACCATGGTCTAACAAAGTACTTCACTTACATGCTACACAAAAAAAGAATTCATTAGTCTACTTGCTAGAAAGCTATGAAGTCATCAGTTTAGATTTTATTTCTTCCTTACAAACACAGAAACTTTTGCTCAAAAAGAGAAAGAAACCTAGGCTAAGCAAATTATTATAGAAAGGAACTAGTTCATTACTACTTGTATTATTTCTCTGTATAATTGTACTGTGATACGGTCTCACCAACTGGTGACCATCTACTTATTTCCTATAGGACTTTTAGTCTTCTAGAATCTGTTGCAAAACTCCTTTCAAATGAATGAAAATTTACTGACCTGTCCTCTGGCCCAGACTATTAGTCTGAGAATTTGACAGAATAAGTCAGAATTAGTAAGCTGTTCAAATTTCACTATTCCCTTCAGTCTTTTCTTTATACATTAAATGATCATAACATCAAGCCAAACTTCTTCCATTCCCTGGACAAGCCAGAAGTCACCTGAGAGTCATAGAAGGACAAAGAATACTCCTGTTGGTCTGAAAGACCCAAGCTCTACATTTGCCACGGCCTATTTGGCCAGTACTGCTTAAGTCACAAGCTAGACATGTCTTTGTTCTATGTCTGCAAAATATTTCTAGTGCTATTTCTTGTACTCAAGATAAGCACTAAAAACTTTAAAGAGGAAAAAAATACCACCCCACTTAATTAAGACTTCAGCAATACACAGCAACTGAAGTGTGAGCAAAACATTGAACAAGCAAGGTACAAAAGATAACTAAGCACCATCTGTTTTGGGCACTGACTCAGACTGTGGTCCATCAGAAAATGATGTACATGGTCATGTAATTACATACCACTATAATAAAGCAGAATTAATGTTTGACAGGCCACCTTTTATCTACATAACTATACACATAAATGAGATTTATATATATAAAACACACAGCCCCCACAGACATAACTGAATACTTCACTTTACATTGACCAAAACAAGCGCATTACACAGGCAAATATGCGTCCAAGATTCCTACGCTAGTTCATTTCAAAGATGCTACGGAAAGAAGTATCGGTTGTTAGAAACCAAGCTGTATTGGTTTTCAAACATACATGCCATAAGGAGCCAAAATAACTTCTGGTTTATCTTTACACACCTGCCTCTTATGGAAATGAAGTTTAGGAAACAGCCTTTAAAAATATAAATAGCTTAAAATAAACCAATAGTATCTTATTTCCTAATAAAAATGTGTAGCAGCAAAATAATTATCTTCTACACTAGAACCCTGTTAAAGCTCTAAAGAAAACATGGAAAAATCATTAAAAAACATATAATCAATACTCATGTACTGTCTAAAAACTACAATTTCTTCTGTTCAAAAGCATCTCCACAGGGACTCATAAGGAAATAGAGTGGTTAAATTTCTTAAAAACCAATAAATTAGAAAGATAGGCCAGTTTATTCATCAAAACTGCTCATAGTTTACGTTTAAGAGACAGGGCTTGATTCTCTGTTGCTGATTTCTCTTCAGATTTGTAACATTTAAAAAAAAAAACCAACACCATTTCTGAGTACACAATTTCCTGTGGCTCCTGGCTGGTGACCACCACAAAAGTGCCCACAGTTGTCTATGTTGCATATATAGAATGCAAGCAATGCAGGCTTATACCAGCCTGAGGACAAGTAAGGTGGAGAAGAGTTAGGAAAAAGGAAATACAAGCCACCCATATCCAATTTAAATCCATCAGGCATGGTTTGTGACATTATTTCACCAGACCATTGTGCTGTCAGGATGACAGATCACAAGAATTTTTTTTTTTTTTTTTTCTCCAATATACTGTAATGCTTGTAATATTAGTAAAACACAGTATACTGAACAAAGCCTTTGTTAGACTATAATATAAAAAAATTTCACACTCCTGGCATAAATTTGAGAAGGCTTCATTTTTGCAGCTCTGGATCTAACAATTGAAGCACTGCATTGATTTTTAGGAAGCTTTATTATTTCTTCTCTCAGTATTTAGGTGGGCAAATACATTAATACACCTGGATATTAAAGCAATGAGCATCATCTACCCCAATAACCGTTGAAGATAGTTCTCTTCTGTAACAGGTTTCCATTCTTAGGCCCACCTAAGGCCACCTAAAAACTTGGTCAAAACAAACTCTATAAATTTGTAAAAGATTTAAGCACTATTTCTCAACACAAAGATAGCATTTTCAGTTTTAAGAAAATCAGACAAATCCTATGTACTTAATTTCCTTCCTGATTAAACTCCCCTTTTATTTAAAAGTACAAGTTTTTATCAGTTATGACTATATGTTTTAAAAACCTTATTTTTAACTCAAGACCATACAACTGTAAAAGCAAGAAGTACTTAGTGTACCTAAAACCTCTTTAGATTGATCTGTATTATACTTAACCACTGAAATGGAAAACTAAGAATATTAATATGGCAGCTTTGACATCACAACAATTGATGCAAATTCTAGGGTCTAACTTGATAATTCCTGCATGCTTCCCCCAGCGAAAGAGCAGAACTATTGTCATATTATAAGCATACGTGTAGTTTAACCTTACTTCATTTTTGTAATAGGGAATTGTGACAAAGAACTGGAATTCATTTTCTGAAATAATACATCTTATGTGTCAATAAAAAGAAACAAGAGAAGTCACAGGAATTAATGAGGTTGATAATAAGGCAGAGATCTCAAAAGGATATTATCAACTCTAAAGCAAGTCATATGTCAAACTTGGGTTAAAAGTCATTTCAAGTACTGCATATATTCTTCCACACTTTGGGATAATCCCCTCTAGATTAATGCCTTTTTATCATTTTTCCCCTCTCAATATATTCAAAACACTTATCAAAAGAAAAATCAAGTAGGCAGTTGAAACTAAGGTACCTTTGCAGACACGTAAGAAAATAAGCAGCCATATGCACGTGAAGTCTCTCTGGGCTAAAAGAACAACTTGTGTTCAAAGCTGCACATGCGGTTAAACACTGATCATATCCAATGGGTAAACAGTGCTCTTATATCAACAAGAACAGAATGTCTCACAGCTACCTACCATACGAGCATTATTTTCTCATTTCACATCAGCAATATATTTAGCCTCACAAACTTTTTTGAGATAAAGAAGTATTGGCTAATAATTTATAAAATAGAGGTAGTAATACATAGAAGTCTGTAGCAGAAGAAAGAACTGAAACCATAGCACTTTCTCATCCATTATAATCAAAACCTGGAAGGAATATTAGCTAAAAGGAGAAAATCAAAATCTATACTAGCAAATACTTTACACAACGGACATTACAAACTGAATAAAAAGAAGAAATTTTGCTTCTCCAGCCTGTTTCTACAAAGCTTTAACTCAGCTTGATTTTCATAGTGATGGCATTTTGAACTCATGAAAGAACTGGAGAGCTTGAACAACATCCATTCATTGGCTAACTGATACAGGCACTGACTGCGAGGGTTGGGTCTGACTTTTATTTTAGTACTAGTAATAGAACTGTAGTTTAATCCTCTGGAAAAAAAAAAGAAAAAAAATCAAAAAATCAATCATTTTACCTCCTCTCAAAGCATCTTTCCCCTTTGGCTGCACATGATATTAAAGGTTTCAAATGTCATACTCGTAAACTATTTGGAATTAAAAGATGTCTCTATGGAACTACTATATTAAATGGATCCTAAAGCTGTTTATGATTTAAAAGAAGGATAGGAATTAGGTACCTGAAAGACCTAAAAAAGTGGAAAGGAAAAGAAATAGGCTCTTAAGCCTCCCAGAAATAAAACCCACTAGATTAAGAACTAAGAACTAAGGGTTATGACTCCTTTAACCTTAACAATTACTATTAGCCCACTAATAGTCGTGATTTAACCCCAGCCAGCAACTGAGCCCCACACAGCTGCTCGCTCACTCCCCAGGGGGCTGGGGAAGAGAATTGGAAGAGTGAAAGTGAGAAAACTCGTGCGTTGAGATAAAGACAGTTTAAGAGGTAAAACAAAAGTCGTGCACGCAAGCAAAGCAAAACAAGGAACTCGTTCACTACTTCCCATGGGCAGGCAGGTGTTCAGCTATCTCCAGGAAAGCAGGGCTCCATCACGCGTAACGGTTACTTGGAAGACAAATGCCATCACTCCAAACATCCCCCCCTTCCTTCTTCTTCCCCCAGCTTATATGCTGAGCATGATGTCATATGGTATGGAATACCCTGTAGGCCAGTTGGGGTCAGCTGTCCTGGCTATGCTCCCTCCCAGCTTCTTGTGCACCTGGCAGAGCATGGGAAGCTGAAAACTCCTTGAGAAGTGTAAACACTACTTAGCAACAACTAAAACATCAGTGTGTTATCAACATTCTTCTCATACTAAATCCAAAACACAGCACTATACCAGCTACTAGGAAGAAAATTAACTCTATCCCAGCTGAAACCAGGACACAGAAGTAAAACAAACAATTTTGCTTCTATAAAGACATTTGTTAATAGCTGGTATAATGCCAGCATAGAAGATTTATTACTCTTTAAATGATGAAAGTAACACTTCTCTAAAAACTCCCTCTTATCATCTTTTATGAAGTCCAGTGTGTTATAGATTAAAAGTCATATTTGCTCAAAGCCACATACAACCAAACTGGCTGCGTTGTCTGGACCACTTTGCAAGATGAAGAATAATGACAATAAATAAACTTGAAATTTCTTCACTAATGTTCGATTTCACTTTACTACTGCATACATCATTACGCTCAATTGTATCTTTGAGGTCAACATGCCAAAAGAGTATCAGATAAATTTGCTTCACAGGTCAATCACAACGTAGGAAACATAGGAGTGCCATGAAGGGGGGGGAAGCATGTTTGATACTTGTTCTTTGGGCATTTATTTTTTACCCTGTTAATTTTCATAATTTTCCTGACTATACAGCCATTTGGAACAGACATTTGTTTGACTTGTTTCTGAAGCAATCATGTCCATTATTCCCTTTATACTTCTTTTATAGTACATGATGTATATCTGATACTCGGGCTAAGAAGCTGGTCCTATTTCTATAACTTATAAATAAATTTCCTTTAATAAAGTTCTTACTGAAATTAGATTGAAATCACTGGCACATTTTCACCTGCTTTAAATGAAGCATCTGGTGGAAGGACAGGGCTTTGTCCTTCAGACACCAAGATTAGTCTTTGTAGGTACACACAACTTTGAGAAAATAAAGACCTCCTTAGGACAGGAGCACCAACAACTCATCAATCTATAAATAAGTGGACTTAAGGTGTGATAGAAGCTTTTCAGCTGTTTTAATGACGTTTTCAAGTCACCTACGGCGTGTTGAATATACCATTTTCAAGTATTCCCCCAAAGAAAATGCTGTATTTGAGATGGCAACAGTAGGATAGCACATTCATATTACACCTATTGTGCAGCTGTTAAATACCTACCTCTGTCACTGGGTTCCACTTCAGCAACAGTAACTTTAGCCAAAGTTGATGTCCAGTTCCACTATGGAAGATCACTGCACATCACCACACATTCTGAAAAACTATACCTCTTATCCTTTCATTATCAAGACTACAAAGTATGCCTTAAGGAAGAGATAACTATTCAAATGCTATAAAGTGACATTTAAGTATTGTTTAACGTTCAAGATGCATACATTATCAGGGAAAGCTAGTAAACTCAAAGTTACAGGATAGCAGCATCCTTAAATTAAGGTAAATAAATGCAACTACATCGCAAGTGTCTCGCCAATGAACTATGATACATAACGAACAAGAAGAATAACAGCAGATGTTCTATAACAGCAGTTATATCCAGCATAGCTCCATACATTATTGAAATAACGTAACAGGAGAGGGTAAAGGGCCCCCTTTTATCCAGGGCCTCTAATCTTGTTTTGTTTTGAGTGTTCACCAAAAATAAGGATATACCATCAGGCGGAAATAAAAACCTTAGTTGTTTTTCTCTCTGAAATGATAAAAAAAATCATGAGATACTCCCATAAAGCCAGAAAAAGAAAAATCTTCCCACAGGGCCTTAACTACTGAAGAACAACAAGTATTTTTCTTAACAAATCTTTGCCCTTTCTTTTTCATTCCAGTCATTTACCATTCTTTCTCTCCTCATCTTCCTCCTCTCTTATTATTTGTAGACAACAGGTAGCACACCTAGTAGAAAAATCAACTTCCTTTGTGAAGTGCATATTTCAAATGAGAAACACAAGAATTATTCAGTAAAATCACAGGCTAAAGTGCAGGAGTTTGTTTGACTAGCCATTCCCACATTACAGCAAAATTTTTCTGTGGAAGAAAACAACTGATAAAAGAACTGTTGGATATCTGATTATTGAATACATATACAATCTCAAACTAGCTTTATGTTTAACACCCTATGCCCCACACTTGAAAAGGATTTGTAGAAATTTGGTGGGGAGATGCTATTGGGATAGATAATGCTACAAGAGAGCATGGAGAAAGTGTGAAGAAATAAGTAGAAAACATAGCAATTCATACTCTAAAGATCAGAATACTGAAGGTATGAGTGTTCCCTGAATCTTTATGAAGTCAGAGATATTTGAGGGATCTTTTGTTTGGTGATCAAGTAGACAAACCATCAGAGTAATACTCCCACAAGAGGAAGAGTGGAAATCTCTTTAGTTTAAAAAGATATAAATAAAAAATTGCAAGAACAATAACAGAAACCACTGAGGAGATGGATCTCAAATATTAGAGGAATTTTTGGAGCAATAACTTCCCCACCATGACAGCCACTGTTACTTTGCTAACTTTGACAATGCTCGGGTGTCTAAAATGGTCCTTCTTCTTCATTCACTAGATCTCTCGGGCATCCTTCTGTTTTGTCACAAATTGCAATGTAAGAAGTCTTTGTAACCTAGAAGTACAGTAACGTGCCATCTCCGACTGGGTTTACTCACAGTAATTTCAGGATTGGACTCCAGAAAAAAACCTAATCTCAGATAGGCTCTCAGTCAGATTTTCTGTGTAACAGGAATGAAAAAGATACCTGTCTCTAAAAAGATACCTGTTTCAGAATGAATTTGCTCGTTTTAGATTTCAAAAATCATTACATATTTTCTGCCTCCTAAGTGTCCAGTTACTCTAAAGCCAAAGCTCCTCCAATTCTGAAGAGCACTTATTTCTTGAAACACTCCAGGAAAAGACAAATATTGGTGAATTACAGCTTTGTAACTTACTAAGCTTGCTACCAACCTTAGCACACTCTTTAGTAGTTGGTAGTAATGAGTGTTTTTATCACCAAAAAAGATGATGCCCTTCTAATTTCTGTGACATCTGTCCTATCAATCCTGAACACAACATTCCCAGTATCTAGATCTATGACCACACAGGTAGCTGAGCATGTTATTGCTCAGGCAAATGTGTTATGAATTCTCAGATGATGAACTATGCTAAGGCCAGATGCCAGAGGTGATGAAACTGATAATCCATCAGTAATTTTCTACCCACCACAACAGCTCTGACCCATTGAATTAAATGAATGTATTTAATCACCAACTAGTCAACTGATCAGAAAGTGCCACAGGGTAAAGACAGTGTCTTGACAAAGACAAGACAAACACTACCTAAACCACTGTCGCAACCAGAAAAGCTATCTTATCTCAGCATCTTACCCACAGATATAGATTCAACCTGAAGTTATATTATAGCAAAAAAGTTTTGTTTATGACAAAGTACAAAACTTCTCTTGTAAGATTTTCCTTAAGAGAATAATCTTGGCAATACAACTCAGACTGTTTTTTCTTGTAAATAGATTAGGTTAAAACCACAAAAAAAACCCTCCAATCACTTCTGATGAATCAAAGCCCAAATAACACATGATACAAGCAAAGGGTGCTGCTTTTATAGCAGGTTTTTCAGCACCTTTCTGGATGATATATTCTACTTCTGGTCTGACTGCTGCCAGCTTCATGACTAAGAAGAATGGCAGGCCAAATCTTGCACCCTCCACACAGAAGTCTTAAGCAAACTTTTCCTGGCATGCAAAAAACTGATCACATAGAAAGTGATACTTTTCCCAGGTGTTCCTATGGCAAAACAACATGCCTCCCCCCAGCATTGGGTTATTGATGTCTCATTTTCCTGATGTTCTGTGTTGGCAGCCATGACAGAAAGCTTTGAACTTGTTTATTCACACTTGTTTAATCCTGTCTCTACACAGCACATCACAGCCTGTGGGGCTAGGAAGATGGATGAGTGAAACCAAGGCCATGAGGGGGTCAGGGTCATGGTGTCGCCGGATCTCATTAACTCCATCACTCACTGTAGCAGGCACTTCAGAGGTCACCTCAACTGAGGAGTTCGGGATAGGTGATGGAAAAACAGCTGGCACAAGTGTACACATATTCCCTGCAGTTGATGCTACGTATGGAAACAAGTACAGATGCTTACTTACACTGCCCCTTGAGTTCCTAGGGTTGTTTTTAGTCTACCTGGTTAGAAAAAGGAAAAAAAAAAAGTTTTTTTTTTACAAATATCCGATAGGTATCACAGCAGAAGCATGAAGGCTGAAGAGAGGACCACTAAAAATCAGAAAAAAATTCCAATTTAGTATTTCTTTTGTAACTATTTGCGCATGTACTGGACTAATGGAAAGGGAGCAGAAAGAGTACACAATGTCATAGGCTGGCTCTGGTATACAGTGACAGTGGATGGAAATACATACATTTTATACCACACACTGTGTGCCTGACAAAGAAGCTTCTTTGAATCACAGACAGTGACAGATGACACTAAGACCTCTACACTGTCCATTACTTAGGAATTTTAATGTGCATATTCCCATAACTTTAGCAAATAAATATGTTATTAATAAATATATTGCACACTATATCCTGTTTGTTCACCAGTTCTGTATTTTCACTGTTAGGAACTTGATGACATGCTGATACAAAACTGTTCCTTTCTCATAGCTGTTAACTTCTACTTTTTACATCCATTCTGCAAAAGTGAAATTATTTCCAAGAGAGATGAAAATTAGTATTATTAAACTACCTTTAAGCACATCTGCAGCATTGGAATAAAACAACTGTGAAAGAGGTTTAATAGGACAGAAACCAAGTTCTCATTTGTTCAGTATGCAGGTGTATAATGAGAAAAGTGACACATAAACCTAGATCTGCACATATGCAGTGTATTTATGATAACCAGTCAAAATATTTTGATGAATGGCAAAATTAGCAAGTGAATTATACAAAGAATAGTCAAAGACAAGCTTTTATTCTAGCAAGTGAAAACAAGTCCTTACAATCTGACCAAGTTATTTGATAAAAAAATCCAGGGCTCTGTCCCAAACTCCTCATTTCCAATTTCACAATAAATGTAAAAGCACGGGCTTCAGTGGAGA
>NW_009200940.1:7578-58830 GCF_000690835.1 Fulmarus glacialis | reverse complement strand
GCCCACTTTCTGAAAAGTTTATTTATATTGAGTGCTCCCAGGGGGTGGGGGAGTTTCCACATCTTGCAATAAGATTGATAGAATCAAAGTTTACATAATACATATAAGATCTATTAAAAAGCCTAAGGTTTACAGGAACTAACACATTCAGAATCAGATGTTGCTCAAATGGGAACACAATCTGAACAAAAGCATGAAGAGTGTCACCTGTTTTTTTTATAGTAGGCAGAGGGAGGCAAATAAAATGAAGACTATCGCTCATATTCTTAAGATATCATATTACCAATCAAAAGATTTAGCTTCTGCTCGTGGTTCTGCAATCAACATGATACCTGACCTCGAACAGATGGCTCTGAATCTCAAGGAAAACATGACTGATGTTCAGTATTGCCATCACTGACTTTTAGGCATGCATTTCTAGGAGTGGAATTCACAGGTTTGAATCAGGTAATTAAGTTGCTTCTACAGTAGAATAAGAATTGTATATATGCTAATTGAATGAATAGAGACTCTACCGTATGTATCTTTAGCACCTAGAATAGCTTAAATCACATTTCCCAGCTGAATGTCCAAACTGCAGGTTACTTATCTCCCTCTCCAACAATCCGAAGAGTGAACATAATTTAATCAACCCAAGAATTAGATTAGTTGAGGAAGACATGATTTCTAGTTGCTGATCCTAAATTTGAAATATAAAAGAAATAAATAAAAATGAGAAGACAGAGTTAGAAACAACGTAGATGGAACACAAAAGCAAATACTTTCCAAAAATAATTTCAAGTTAAATTTTTTTGCCATTTACTCTTTAGCAACCAAGATGGTTTGCTAGAAGAAAACGCCATCCTGACATACCTTGAAAAGGTTCATTTAACTTTCCAGTTTGCTTCAGTAACTTCTAATTTATACCAAAACTGTGCTCTCATACAGGCTTTGTTATCAACTTAATTTAAAAACATTTTAAATATTCTATACTTCAAGATAAAAGAAAGGTGCAGAGAAGGAAAGGAAACTCTTAACTCTATGTACACATCTCTTTATGAAAGACAATCTTGCAGTAAAGATCAGAAATATCTCAATGGCTAAGGTGACAGTGTTTCACCCATACCAGATGCTTTCAACTACTACAGGTTTTCCACTATCTGTGTCTTTTTCTGATTCTAACCAAGAAAAACAATTGTACTTCCCCAGAATCCATGAGGGGAACGAGCCGCTTAAAGTATTTAAGCTCATGTGTTCTCCTAAACAGTATATTTGTTTGTCACTATCTGAGATAGACCCTTGGGCTAGATGGACCAACTGGTGTGACCCAGTAGGGCATTATGCCACTGCCTCCAATATAAAAGAGGAAAGGTCTCCTGAAAACTGAGATCACAGTCCCAGTTTTCAAAACTAAGAAACAATAAAAACGTATCATTCTCAAAACCACTGTGTGACCATATTGCAACCAAAATGTCTCTTCATACTAACAACTGATAATCTGCATATTCCAAAGGCTATATGTGCCTGTAAAACCTGTTAAGAATTTGCACCTATCATGGAAATAAATTGAAAGCTGTCCTGAGAACACTAATTTCTTTCATTTCTTTCATCATCTCTAATTTCTTTCTTCCATATAAAATAAAAACTAAGAAATTTTATATAACTAGCTCAACAGTGCTCTTCTGGACAAAACACAGGAATTCTTATATTCTAACCACACCTAAAGTTCCATTTAATATCTGTCTCTGCTAAAAGACAAAGTGATCATCCTATTATCTGTCAGCTTTAGGGGTTTATAATACTGTGAGTCACCAAGTGCACTATGTATAGCACTGAATAATTAATTCCAAAAGTTGAAATCAGAGGGTTGCAATGAATTTTTATTCTTTTTCCACGCCTACGTTCCTCTAAATTATACTTGTGCGTATGCACATATGCAACAGATGGGGAACTTTTTGCATACATTATGATCTAAAAAATAATTCAAAAGATTAACCAATGTAAATTCTTCTGCAAGATTGCTACTCACTTTATCCACTTAAACTGGGGATATTTTTCCTCAGATTCTCATGTATGGATTGTTTTTTTGAGATTGTAACAAAAGCAGAATGAGAGTCAGTGAAACTATTTCCTTCCCACAAGCAATGTTCACGTGGCTCAACCTTGCTGGGTTGGTATTCTATTCATAGGCTGACAGAAACTTGTTTCTTTCCCATTTATTTCATCAAATGATTTTGCATAATGGGTGGGCAAGAGGCAGGTTCAAGTCCAATTAGTAGAAGCAAAGTCCTCCAGCAAGATGCAGGTGGATTAAGAAATTGCCAATTTTGAATGCCAAGGCCACCTTCTACTTTGGCATGCAAGATTAGGCAACAAGCGCAGCAGGACCCAACAGGAGGATCACATTAAACAGGAAGAACTGGATGACATTGAAGACTAGTGTAGGAGACACTAGATGAAGTGGAATAATAGAAAGTGCAAGATCATATGCTTTCGAACTGATCACAGGGAATTTTACTGTAAAGCAGAAGCTCATCTGTTACAAATTACAGAGGAAGAGAAAGATCTGCATCAGATTACTATAGAATGACTATGAGCTATCAAATGCTTAAAAAAGTTAAACATGATCACAGGACTGATAGATAAGGGAACAGTGAAGGTAGTTATTAACATTAGTTCATAATGCACAGCATGCAAATCTTGAAATATTATATGCAATCTACCCACCCATGTCTCAGAAAACGGATGCAGACTAGACCAGGTGAAGAATGGCTACTAGAATCAGCACATATTTTCCAAGAGAAGACATGAGCTTTTCTTGCTTAACTTAGCAATAGCAGAGATGAGAAGTGATACCACTATGGTCTATAAATACAAAGGAGAGAAAACAACTACACTAAAGGAAAATCAGATCACAAGAACAAGCATAAATAAAGCACGTTTACACTGGAAACATTAGAACTATTTTTCTCACCATTGGAAGACTTAAGTTCCAAGACAGACTTCCAAGAGAAACAGGGAATGGAGTGAGCTCGGGAATGAAGGGGAAAGCAATCAAACTGCTTTTCAAAGCGCAGCTTGAAATGTTTCTGAATGGAATTACAAAATACAGCTGTGTATAATACAGGGGACTCAGTGATCCAGTTCTTTACATCTCTACATCCCTTTGTACAGCGGCAGACAGATCTATGAGACAGCAGAAAGTGACTGTGTGTGCTTCACTCCTCTAAAATGATGAAGCAATTTTCAAATTTCCAATACATTCACATCACTGCCACTGGAAAAATTCAAGCAAGAGGAGTGGAACAAAACCACCACTTCATTTCCCACATAAATTCCAAATATTAGAAACTTATTCAAAGTATAACTTCTGTGGGAGCATTTGAAGTGGAAGTATCACCAAAGCCATGATTAAATTTTAGTCCTCTAAGAACAGGAACAGGGGGATGAACATATCTGAACAAAGACAGAAGAAAAAAAAAAAAAAGAAGGATAAGGTTCTGGTGTCCTCAAATAAATGTAATGATTATCAGAATAAAAAAAACTATATACACACACACACATATATATGTGTATATATATAAAACATCCACCAATCTCACCCTAATAATTACTGTTAATTACCATAGTAATGAACTTTGTTAGAATTGAGATCATGCAACATTTGCAAACGAATGGTGTGAAGTACCACTTCAAATGAGTACTTTTTTTAAGCCTGTCTGACATCACAGAATAGTACATGTCTGAAGCATATGCCAACAACAGCTAATATTTCAATTAGCATTCAAATAGTGCTTATAGGCTCCTGAGCAAAAGGAACAGAGTTGTAAAAATGCAATGTTATCTTGTTCTCCTTTATTTCCCAGATGAACTAAAAACCAGAGAAATGTCACCCAAAAAGAAATCAGCACATGATAATGTGCACGCTAACAGATCAGCCAATAGCTGATCTCTTTCAAGGTTTCTGTAAAGTCATCAGTAGTTCCTTAGCTTTCAACATTTTATCAGGTAGAGCATTCAGAGATGTATAAACAGCAGGATTTGATTTAAAAAAAAAAAAAAAAAATCAAAGGCAAGGGGAAGAAGGAAGCCAATAAAAATCAAATGAGGAAATGTGCAAGAAATTATTAGAAGCAGAATCAGATTGAGCACACTGCAAATAGCTTCTAAAAATGTAACATTGAAAGTTCTCTTTTAGGTGGGGAAAAAGGGTAGATCCTGGGGAGAAGAATTCAAGGAATAAATTAGACATCCTAAGAAAGCTTCTCTAACCATTTCTGGATGCGAGAGTATTTCTACTACAGGAACACTGGGGATGATACTAGACTGTATGACTACACAGTGCAAGAAAGCCCATTACGAAGACATACTAACCAGTTCTGAAGGAGTTAATTCACATAGTGGAACCAACTTCCAGCTGTTAAGGAAACTTTTCGCTAGGCTGGTGTACCCTTCTCGGCACATATAACCATCTAAGCTTAAGTGCTCACAACGAACACTCTTCTGGTACCCAAACCTGCTTGTTTTGTGTGAACCTGCATAACTCTTTTTAGACCTCATTGTACTGTGAACACCTACCAAAAAAATCTATTATAAGAAGACCACACTATGAAAAGAGCAAGAAAAAGAAAATGGAGAACAAGAACAAGGTCTGGAGAAACTTACAGGCACTGTACAGCTTGATATAATGACTGAAATCATGTCAAATATTTTTGTATCTACTATCTACTACTAGCATTATGGTACAGAGTTGATTACATAGCTCTTAAATGTGGGGAGTCATTAGCATTTTTAGCCTTGAACTTGACATATTTAAATCTGCATGTCCAAGTGGAGCTTAAAGATAAGAAATGAAGATGTAACGATGCAGTCACCTGTCTAAATCCTAGTGGATGAGAAGATGAAAAGTACTGGTTTTGTCCATGTTGAAGGCATCAATGCTGAAGCACAATCTTAAACAGTTTGTGAGAAATGTATTAACAACAGGAGATACAGTTTAGTTTATCCTGATGAAGAGCACCTCTATCATAAAAACTCTAGTTCACTCTGGCTACTGGTACAAAAATCACGCCCTCTCAAATATCTAGGTTTCTTATCCCAGATGAATTCAGAAACAGTAGAAACACATACTCAGCTAAAAGCTAAACTAATAAGTAAATAATCAGAACCACTTTTTTGGCTCAAAAAGAAACTTTGCGATGAGGCATCAGTCAGGTCTGGATTTATCTGATATGGCTTCACTCATTGGTATATATTAACCTCTGTGATTTTGAATAGTGACTGTAAGAATTAAATTATGTCCTATACAGAAATGCTGTATTATGTAATGGTTTCTAACAATGGTGTTCCCAATGGCTTCATCCTAATCAACAGAAATTCCTTACTGCAAGCTTCGGAAGTACAGAGAAGGTTTGAAGCGTTCTCCCCCATCTTATGAAATCTGCCTCTTCCCCGATTATCTAATCAGATACAATTTTATTTATTTTCTTCTACAAGGGGAATTTTATTTTCATTAAGTGTGCTGTGATAATAGCCATGGTTTTTTATATTTCTTAGAGAAATGTAGAGTAAGAAAAAGCATGATGCTTTTCAATGTCCTGATATGGCTCATCCAAAGGACCAGAGTCTCCAGCATTTCGATCTCTACAATAATTACTTCTGTCTTGATGAGAGCAAAAGACTGTCACCTCAGACAGGAAGCTTTTCACACTCTGTTGAGAAGGATGAGAGCGAGAGGGGTATAAGTAAATGAACAGGATCTACTTTCCACATGCGAAAGTAACCCCAAAGCAAATCAGACTTTGAAATTACCAGTAACAGAATTAATAACAATTTTTATATTTAAGTCATATGTTGAACAGAAACTAGATTAAAAAAATCATCCACCCATTTTAAAGTCACATATTGTGCTCTTTTTTAATCCTATTTTACAGGTGGTCTTTACCCTGAATATCTCGAATGAAATTATTAACCCCATTATTGTGAACATAGTGCAGCCTTTTGCACATGCTCCAGCAAATAGTCATTAGCATTAGGGTACAGAGTTGATTGCATAGCATATATTTTATACCTCTCAGCCTTCATTCACTGAATATTAAAACATATCTGTTTTATTTGTAAAATTACCGTTGCCTGTGTTTTAAGATCTGGCTTATGCTTGCTTTGGAATACACCTGTGACGCTTCACACTAAACTCAGTGTACTACTATAACCTCTCTTGTTACAGATAAAAACATAATTCAGTTTCGGATCCAACATAAACAGGATCATTATGTTTGGAGAGTGTTCCAAAGCCTGCTATTCAAGCAATCTGTGACATATAAATAATGCAAGACCTCTTCTTTCTCCAAATGACTTCAGTTCAAGCACAGACTCAGAAAGATGGAAGCCCAAATTTATACTGCCATTACAAAATTCAATCTATTTCTGGTTCTCCAATTGAATTATGACTCAGTCTTCCACTGTTTTCTATTAGCACCAACCCACACACTCCTACCCTTTGCCAATCCATGCAGAAAAGAATCTTATTTGTGAATATTCCCCTGCTTTTTTCTATATTAAAATGGCAGCAAATCCCAGCTAATCTGAAAAGCCTCATGTTTTCTTTTAAAGGAAAGTAAGGTAGAAAATTGGTCTTTTTTCCCCTCCTTTGACCCCTGACCTTTGAACCACAACCTTCTTGCCACTAAAGCGTTCAACACCTCATTTAATCTCTCCTCGCTGCACTGGCACAACACTGGAAAAGGAAAAAAAAAAATAATCTGGGGACTTCATCAATTTTTCATGAATTTTCATTTAGGCCAAAGCCCTCTCTTACAGTGGTCGATAGATCAAGCTGCTGTCACATATTTAACACCTGGGGCTACAGCTGCTATCTCTGGGGGCTGCCGCTGACTCAGGCTAGATTGGAGGCAGCCTGAGTCAGTACGAGGACCCTCATGCTCTTACTCTTGCTTACATGTGGTGCCCCAGTACTTGCAGCTGAAATCCTAGCCACGGTCGCTACTGCAAATGTGTCTCCCGATATTCCCACTGGAAAACTCCACCATATAGGTTCAATTGTGTCAATTCGCACATTGTGAAAAACTGTGCTTTTATTTTAAAACTTCTGGCTTTCAAAGACGAAAGCAGTTTCATAAAAGGTCAAACTATTTCAAGCCTACTTCCCTTTCTAAAGAAAATCTGAACATCAACATATTTCTAATAATGCCAACCCTTGTTCAATTTCAATAAAAAATTCTAATACACAATCAAAAGAAAGATGTTTTACTCTTTTGCATACAATTCTTTGTAGTTGTTTTAGGACTAGAACATCTATTTTTAATTATTTAACCGTAACACATACAAATACTACATCAGAATTTGCCACATACACAGTGGAGGAATGGTTTTGCTGCTAGCATTAGCATTATTTTTTCCTTTTGAGGAAGCTCCTACTGAAAAAAGTAACCTGCACAAAGCACACCATGGATTAATGCATTAAAAGAAGAATGAAATAGAATAAGTCATATCAATCCTAAACTGTGCCTTTAAATATAAATTCCTATTTTCTTCCTAAACATTTCAGGAATAAAGACTTTCTAAATTAAAGGCAAAAAAAATTCTAAAAGCACATTCTGTATGTTAATGATGTTTTTTAAGTAACTTCCGAAATCATAGTTCTTCACAGTTTCACTGGCACAGAGAAGTTTTTCTGAGGACGTACATCAGCACAAAAATATCTGCCCTCGATGGTATGCACATGCTCTGAATAGGCATGGATTTAAAAGCATGCTTAAATGCTTTGGATGGGCTCATACCTAAATTCATCATGTTTGGAAAAGGTGATAACTGCTACTCAATCAAAAAAGAGCTTAGGGACTTCAGCAACTTGCAAAAAATCACTCCAAAAAACCAAGGGGCAAAATGATTGCATTCAAGATGGGCCACATTATGCTCTGAATCACTGTATGCCCCAACTGAATTTCACTTAAGTTTTTCTTCTGTCTTTATACATAAATACAGATACATCAGAAGATTTTCAATCCCAGTGCTTTTGTGGCACGTGTCCACGGAGGACAGGGAAAAAAAAAAAAAAACAGGAAATAGAAGAGAATGAACCACAATTAACACTGTTTATCATCTGAATGCATAAGCATGAACACACTTAACAGATACATAAAACCAATAAATATGTCTTCATAAACCATTCAAAAGTTGCAAGTGAACATTATTGGCAACTGACAATTTAATAAGCAAAGTAAAACAATTACTGATTCTTTCACTAAAACAGCACACACAGGCATTTTAAACCTGTAAAAAGCAGCAGTTTGTCTCTAATGGCACAATTTGAGGCCACCTACAGTCAGATAATAATCCAAAACCCTGTTGTCAGCAAAGGACAACCGTCCTTTTTCTGGTGATGAAAACAGCTTGGCTTAGTGTGGAAAGAGCAGTTTTCAACACCATTACAGATAGCACAAGTAAGACCCGATCGCATGCGGCTGTCCCGGCTCCCAGTATCCAGGCAACTCAACAGTTTTCAGCAGCAGTTGAGAACAGGTGAATGAGGACTCACTGCTGACAACAGGGTGTCAGCAACAACTCATTTCCCTAGCGAGCAAATGGACTGCTACAGACCTGCCCATCTTCTTCAGTCCAGAAACGCTGACATTAGAAAAACAGTTAAAAGCCTTAAAATAACTGTTCTCTGAAAGTCACTTGAAAACTTGATTCAGAACCAAAAATCACATTAAAAAGTGTCTCAAAACTAAGAGAAACCGGGTAGTTTTGCCATCATCCTCCAGAGGATGCCTTTGATGTATGTGTTGAGCATTGCCATGTGCTTTTAAACCAGTGAACATAAAACCAGCAGAATCTCTAAAATTAAGTAAACAAGCAGTGTACATATTATTTACATTATTTTTCTTTGATGAAGACCTTGTAATCACAGCCACGGTATGGCTCAAGGAAAGACAAAGCACTGCTGAAGTGGAACAGGGGTGCCTGCTTTAGACTGCTAAACCATTTAATTCGGGAATTCAGTCAGTTAAATTTCAAAGCTATGAAAACAGTAAAATAATCTGGTGTCAGGTGCACGTTGCTATTGCAAAAACCTTTGACTGTGGTTTCAGATCTCAGGTTTCACATTCTATGATCCTGCTCTAAAATACCTCTGACAATGAAACACGCTTTTATTATTTTTCAAGTCTTCTACTATCTCACATACAGTTCATGCATGATCTGCCACCAGCTACAGTGGTTAAAACAGTTACTCCAGAGACTAGGGATATTGTAAAAAGAGTGTCTCAGCAGTCACTGAAGTAGGGATCAGTGAAAACTGATGAAATATAGAGCACCTTTAAATTTCTAAATAATCAGTCACTTTAATTTGATGACTCCAGGTATAACTTGAATAATCTTCTGAACTTCAACAGGAGATGTCTGCATCTCAACAGGATTGCAATAAAGATTTAGAAGTGTTTATGCCCCTCTCATAGGATTTCTCAACACTTTAAAAACTACATGTACAAAGACAGAAATAATCCAAGTAAATTCGTCCAGAATCATACTCACCCAGATTTCAACCTTCCTTAAACTGGTCGTCTTCTCGATGCCTAAATACCTACCAAAACTGAATAACATTCTGTGATGCCTTTATTGGCAGATACACATTTACTTGTGCCTTGAATATGTTCAAAAACTGTTTTCATTTTTTTTGAAACAGTTCTGAATCTAGGTTATGACAAGTAAAAGGCAGTGAACAAGTCTGTTCCATTTGGCCTATACCACCATCTAAATATTTCAGAAGTGGCAATTTCTGCAATTTCTGAGAAGACTGAAGCCTCAAGATCGCATAACATTAGCTATAAAAATTAATGGACTGCATCAGGAATAAAGATTTCTCCTCTGTGCTTCCCCGCCCCCGCCCCCTTTAAACCAACATACCTTCTAATATGCACTTAAATCCATTCTTTATCAATTAACCAATACAAGTTTGTGCTAAAGCCCTACTTCGGCCAAACACATTTAAGTGAAACTACTGCCATATGAAAAATTGTGGGTGAAAAACTGAAGTCCAGCAAGAGAAGAGCATTCATAAATCTACTAAAATACACCTTTATGTGAAGATACATAGCTACCCTTAGCTGATATTCTGAATAACTAAGCAGCAAAAAATAACATACAACGCATTGTGTTTTGTGTATGATGAGCTTGTTTGCTATATGAATATAACGAATGTCTCTGCTAACTTTACTGGAAGCAGATCATGCGTGCCAGGTGGTCTCTGAAAGAGCCATGATGACTTCTCTCAAGACAAAGAGAATCAATAAAGAATAAGACTGCTCTGGATGATATAAGAAATGGCCAACAATTTCACTTGCCATTCACATAATGAATGAGGTCTGTATCAAGTTTATGACAGAGGAGCATATACTGAGGTTTCCAGCAGTACAGAATGTGAGTCACCAAGAAGCTGTCTGCTTCTGTTGAGGTAACAGATGACTAGATAAACAGACAGTGCACCTTATATTAAA
Source organism: Fulmarus glacialis (assembly GCF_000690835.1). NCBI lineage: Eukaryota > Metazoa > Chordata > Aves > Procellariiformes > Procellariidae > Fulmarus > Fulmarus glacialis. Next base: position 48,334 of record NW_009200940.1, on the reverse strand, counting down.
TGATAGCTATTTTTCCACATTAGTTTCAGTATAACCAACTTTAGTCATAATTTAAAAATTAGATTATTCTTTAGAGGAAGATTAGCCTTTGTCCATGTTTGTGCCAATCATGATTATACACTGGCTAGAACCTTGCTTCAATATAAATCATGTATTCTGTACGGTCACTGCTACTGCATAAACACATGTAGAAATGCCTTGACTAAGAGCTATAGCTAATGACAAAATGCCATACTTATCTACATTTGTTATCTCCCAGACTGCTGACTCTATCATCCAGCAAGTGCTGGATGACAGCATAAAAGCAACTATAAAGTTTTACACAGTGCTAATCATATAAAACTACTCACATGCCACTTCCAGAGATGCATTGCGACTCACAGCTTCTCCAAGATAGTTCCTTGCTACGCAAACATAACTTCCTTCATCAGGTTTACTCCTGCGTCCATGCACAATACGTAAGAAAAATAAAGATCCGCTGGGCAGCAGCATGCGGTGGGAGCGTGGATCATCCTTGTCCGTTTCCACTCGCTCTCCATCCTTGTACCACTCAATAGTAGGAGTTGGCCGTCCTTCAGCTTTACAGTTCAGAGTTGTTGGCTCTCCTTTAGAGACTATTACATCTGAAGGATGCTCCACGATCCGTGGTGGAAAGTCCTCCTGGCGGAGACGGGATCCTAGAGAAAAAGAAAAGGAGAGAGGAAAGAACAATTTATTTTAACTTCAGGCTTCACAAAAAGTTCTCACAAGTTACTCTTTTAATGCCACAAAGGTTTTCAAAGAAAAGAAAATATGAAAACCTGTACACATCTGATATTGTTTTGTCTGATATCAGAGACTGTATCGGAGGCTTTCAAAGCTAAAAAACTGAGTTGGACTACAGATATATACATTTAAGGCATCATCAAATCCGTATCACATGCAGTCTGGGCTTAAAGGAGGATCTCTTACACATACATGCATGACGATCTTTTCCTTGGTCCAATAACCTTTCTATTTACATTTGCTTCTAGATCCCTGTGTGCTTCCAGATTCCACTCATGGCTAGTATCTCCCATCCTTTCATCTGCCAGATTCAATAGATGGACATCCAGAAGCACTGTGTCTTACCACCCATTGGTTAACAGTTCTTTGTAGTTTTATATGTATGCTTTGTATCCCTTTTCCACAAACAGACCAGGTATGGAAACAGAAGAAAAAAAAACAATCCCAAAACAAACAAACAAAACCCCACAACTGAAACCTGAAAAGTATTCCTTCCTTCATAAATTTCTAGTACAACAGTTGGCAACTTTAACTGTTCAAAGTGTCTGAAGTAATTCATAAGCTCTATTTTTATTCGGAAATCTCAAATGTCAACCGCACTGTAGAAAATTTCAGTGGATTGCACGCATATACACACACACACAAATACAATATAGGCAGACGCACCTGAAAGTGCATTGCAAACACTAGTGTTTGAGTGTCCTAGTTTCGGCTGGGATAGAGTTAATTTTCTTCCTAGTAGCTGGGATAAGGCTGTGTTTTGGATTTAGTATGAGAAGAATGTTGATAACACACTGATGTTTTAGTTGTTGCTAAGTAGTGTTTACACTACTCAAGGAGTTTTCAGCTTCCCAGGCTCTGCCAGGTGCACAAGAAGCTGGGAGGGAGCATAGCCAGGACAGCTGACCCCAACTGGCTAACAGGTTATTCCATACCATATGACGTCATGCTCATTAGTATATAAGCTGAGGGGGGGTGGCAGGCAGGGAGCAGGGATTGCTGCTCAGGGATTGCTGCTCAGGGACTAGCTGGGCATCGGTCAGCGGGTGGTGAGCAATTGCATTGTGCATCACTCATTTTGTATATTCTATCATCACTATTATTATTTTTATTTTCCCTTCCTTTTCTCTTCTATTAAACTGTCTTTATCTCAATCCATGAATTTTACACACACACACACACCCCTTCTCTCCCCCATCCCACTGCGGGGGGGGGAGGGGGGGGGAAGTGAGCAAGCAGCTGTGTGGTGTTTGGCTGCCTTCCAGGTTAAACCACAACACTGAGAAATCATTATAGGTCCATTTCCCTTTTTCTTCTCACTGCATTCATCCTTTTCTTCACTTTGCTTTTTGGTTCCATCATCCTTTATCTGCAAATGTACTTTCTAACCCATTTGCAGTATCCCTAAATTCCTACCAACACTGCATCACAACCCTGATTACATGGTTACTGAGAGTTGAACAGCTCCAGCATTTCAACATAGTGTATCTAACCAGCGGTCTGAAACCTTGGATTATCCCTGAGTGCACTGCAGGGGCTCAGTCTGAGCACAGCATACCTTGGAAAGAATGTGTTTATACTTTCTCCACTTACCTTTTTTTTCAGTACTAAGGATTAAGTAAAAAAAAAAATGAATCCCTCTATCACTAGAAAGTAATACAACCCAAAGCACCTTCTTCATTCAATTGCCCACCAGAATACTATTTTTCACTTTACTTTTTTACTTTCACTGATGATGAATATGCCATCATTAAGCCTTCACAACTATCAGGACTACTAGGTATTGATAATACTGAAGTTTCTACAACACTGATTTTGTGCTCTCTACAATAGCAATTTTGTGCCTTGCCCCATACTCTTCTGTGCAGCCACTTCGACACACTGTTCTTCTGCCCTTCTGTATTTCCGTTACACTCAGTTGCCTTCCCACTGCCTGGGGCAGGGAAGCAGGAGAGCCTGAACTTGTCCTCCACTTCTCCAATGAAGCCTTACCCTGTACTCAAGTGCTGGAATAAGGAAGAGAGGAGCTGGCAGAGGGGAGACCCTACAAAAGTAAGGTACGTGGAAGAGATTTGTGCTGGGTCCACCACCCTGGAGAAAGTCCCAGTGCCAACCTTCCATTACAGCCTTTACCATGTAATGCAATTTCACTAAGACAAGTCACAGCATCCCAAATCTCCACTGAAGTCTTGTCAAAAAAATTAAACAGTTATCACAACACTAGTCAAATTTTGCAATACCCTTTTTCTGAAAAAGATAATAATCCTTTCACAATTGTTATGCTCCTCATTACAACTATTAACAGACAAATTGTAGAGATGAGTAAATGCAAGAATAGTGTCACCCAACAGAAAATCGAAGTCCAACACTCCTAACTTCAGTGTCAGTCATTTAGATCTAGTTCTTTACTGTATATTTAATTAGATTATATTAGCCTGACAAACAGTTTTTCTGCAACAAACACACAATAGTTTGTGCCTCTACATTGCTTCTCATAAAAATGAAGTCAGCCCTACTAATTCATTGAATCATAAAATAGTTTGGGTTGGAAGGGACCTTTAAAGGTCATCTAGTCCAACACCCCTGCTGTGGGCAGAGGCATCTTCAACTAGATCAGGTTGCTCAGAACCCCGTCCAACCTGACCTTCAATGTTTCCAGGGATGGGGCAACTACCACCTCTCTGGGCAACCTGTTCCTGTGTTTCACCACTCTCATTGTAAAAAATTTCTTCCTTATATCTAGTCTAAATCTACCCTCTTTTAGTTTAAAACCATTCCCCCTTGTCCTATTGCAACAGGCTCTACTAAAAAGTTTGTCCCCATCTTTTTTATAAGCCCCCTTTAATTGCTAGCACAAATCATCTTTTCTAGCATGGATCCTGAAAATCCTTTGAATGGAGCTGCCATGCTAGTACAATTGGACTGCACTTCTTAAATACAAGGTATATCAGCTTCTGCAGGTTAGAGAAACGTTTGTCTCTATTTTCTGATCAGCTGTTTTGCTGAGTCACAGAAAAGCCATTTAACATCAGTATCTTAATTATATTCTAGGCACTACACATTTAAAAATATTGTTAATGCCTCATTTATTTCTAAAGTTATGAGGAAAGGAATAAAGATCCATTCTACGGAATGAATCCACGTTTGAACTTCTGTTTTACTAACACTCAGGTCATTAAACTAAGGCTTGCCATAGCAATAAGGTGTTATACTACTGCTGAACAAATGGACTCTTTCAATGGCTACCAGATTCTATTACCAGTATAGCAAAGGTATCCGTAATCTGTACTGCCAGCACCCAAAAAACCACAGACAATTTATACCTAAGCACAGATAAACCTAGAGCACATTTAGAAGAGAAAGATGTATTTTATTCTCCCTTCTATTGACAAAAAGACATTTAAAATCTAACAGAATTTGTAGTTAAAAACTACCTCTAGACCACGACCCCATACACAACACTGAAAAAGACTGAAATCACCATTAAAGTAAAAGATCAAAACTGAACTGCGCACCTAAGGTACTCCAGAAGGATACTCCAAATTTAGAAAGAACAAGCAAAACCAAAAACTTGACTCCACTGCCTCTCTTCTGGCAGACACAGACACTGTCTATGCACCAGAAAGTGACAGCCCCAAATGGTGTTCTCCTTCTTGAGTTTTGATTCTTCCACTATGGCTCCCCCTCACCCCCACCTCCCAGTAATCTTACAAATACAACTTAATTTAGAAGGAACAGAAAAATTAACCCCCTGACCTAACTGGGCAGAAGATCGTACTTTTCTTTTTGCTGGAGGGCGAGATGGAACCGTGATCTACTCAAGATGATAAGTGGTTGCACTGAAGCAGGCAGCTGGTGGTGTATCCTGAACTACCTATGTAGCTTCCTTCTCCATTCTTCCCTCAAGGATTTCCAATACAGGAATATCTCATGCATGCATAGAGCATGTGAATAACCCCTGAGTTTAAGAGTCCCTAAGTAGTCATTACTATGATGGACTGCAATGACTTGAAATTAGCTGTTACATGCCGTCAGGCAAAAACACGCCTTTGGAAAAAATCCTACAATATCACGACTAACTGAAAGCTGCCATGAAGCTGCACCATGAAGCTCTCCTGAAAAGGAGAGCATTAACACTTATTTGAATACATACTCAGAGTACTCTAATACTTACTGTACATTAAGATTCACATAGCTATTGCAGATGACTGGTTATTACACATCTTGAGAAGATTAGTTTCATATATGCCTCATCAACTAATTCATAGAAAAAGTTCTAGGCTCACCTTTTTGCTTATTATTTCACAGAATAATTAAAACCACTGGTCAAAACCAAAAACCCAAAACATGCACGAAAAAAAGATAATGTGCAAGTCTATTATAATATCTTACCTTTAATATTAATGTTTCCTTGTTCATACTGCAGCATTAAACAAAAAGTTACTAAGATTACTCCAACAAAAGTCAAGATATAAGGCATCTCTGTTCAATTTACCTCTCTATACTTCTGTCCTGATGTATCTTTAAAACCTCGTCTTATATTTTATAAATATTTCTGCCACAAACCAAGTAATTCACAATTACAATTCATTACTGAACATAATTCAGCAGTAAAAAGGATTATCTCATACAAAAGCAAAAAAAGAGCAGTGATTCTATCGCACTTCTAGCATCTGCCACAACATGAGATACTCCTACATTAGTACTAATACAAAAATAAGGAAAAAAAAAAACAACAGGTGAAATTATAAGAGAATTAGATATAATGACATTCTGTCTTCATGCTATCAGGCAAAGCACAAAAAGCACAGAAAATAAGTACAGCATTCAACATAACCTCAGTGTCATCTGGAACACTGCTAATCACACACCCCAGCAATATGTGCGTGATTGTTTTGTGTATGATTTAAGCTAGAAAAAGATGGATGAGGATGGTTTTCAGTATGTGGTGAAGGTATAAACTATCTTTGGATTTCAACATTAGTTCAATATAATAGCCGGCACGGTGGGAGTGGAAATACATAAATAAATAAATAAAAGTCATTCTGCCTTAATGCTGTTGAAGTTCCTGATAAAGTTTTGCTAAGACCATGCTGTAGCCAAAACCACCACATCTGTTTACACTACTTTACTAGATAGCTCAATGTTCTCTCCTTCAAACAGCTTTTTTTATGGGGATAAGTCAAAGAAGGAAGGAAGCAGCATCTGCAGGGCAGCTTCTGATATCTAATGATTAGAAACCTATTAGCAGAAATAATTCATACTCTTTCAGAAAATATGGTTTTGGGACAGATGTGAACTGATGTAAATGTTATAGTAGAGTGGATGTTACCAGAGCTAGAAAACCTAACACAGGCGAAGTGCTCAGGCAATATTTAATTAGTAACCTAAGTTACTAAGTTCAGTTGTCCTCAGTGGGTAAATCAGAAATACTGCCAAGTAGCAGGAGACAATTAATGGAAAAGTATTAATGCACCACTTTATCCCACATGTTAATTTTTGTTCAAATTCATAAGCCAGCACCAAGTTAAAAAAAAAAAGATTATAAGACTAAATATTTAAAAAAAAAAAACCAACCACAAACCACAGTCAATGCTACTTAGACAATAGCAACACTTATTTCAGTGAAAAGCTCCATGAAATTTTCCAATCACTGCTTGGAGTAAATAAAGAGTAAAATATTGAATCAGCTAAGTCTAGCTTTTATATTATTATTTCATTTTTGCTTCTAGTGGTAGATACTAGTACTTCTACTTAAATGCAGAATTGTGTATATTTCAAAAAGAATGTATCCGAAATTCCTATGGTAAAATATAAGTCACAGTCTACAGTTAAAGAAAATTAAAACACGGATCATGAAATCCTGTATTAAAATGTTCACTAAGCATTAATGCTTTTTTGTTGCATGTTTACTTGTGAACAAAGTCATCTTCATTTTAAAGTGAACATCAAGTTATCAACTTGCATTATCTAAGATACTGCAAGATAATGTTTTGTCACTTTAACAAATACAGCTTTCATTTTAGGATACCAAAGCCTGGTAACTAGTGATAATTGCTGACCTGATAAATGTTGACTAATGGGAAATGCTGTAGTTCTTGTAATAATAATTGGTGACTTTATAGATTTGTGATAAACTATTGTAGCCATATCAAATAGTTAGTTTTTAGGTTACATTGACATTGTTTATTTTTAGGGATTAGATACACCACAGATGGTGAATCCCAGGAAGGCTCTGGTGAGATAAATGAGGAGGTACATCCTTGAAACTAGATAAGAACTACCAATTAACCCCATTGTTTAGGAAAGCCCAGCAAATTCCTCTAGAGTAGTCTGACCTACCCTGACCTATTCTAATTAGCATAGTAAAAAACCCACCCCCGGGCAGGAAAGCCTCCTACCCAACAAAGCCCCTTCCCCACTGAATGTGCGCAGTACAGAGAAAGGACACTGTGACTTTAAGTGAAGACCAGGCATTGCAAGAACCAATAGAAGTAAGGGTGACTAAGTGTAAATGTAAAAAGTACTGATAACTGTTGCTCAGAATGTATAAAATGCTTACCGTGTGTTAACTGAGCTATGCTAGCTTTGTGGAGTTACCACCTAGCACCCATCTCTGCGCAGACATGGAATAAACAAGTATTTCTGCTCTGTGTGAGATTGGCTCATTGCATACTAGGTAACAAGCCCCACTTGAGGGACAACACTATCACTTCACAGGTAATGAACACTCTTGCATTCATATCTACCTTTATGTGAATCATTTCTGCATCAGTCATTGCTAATGGCTATAGAGGTCAGGACACTGAACATGTGAAGCTCAGCCTCAGGCCGGAGCCGAGCAAGAGGAAGCTGCTGGAGGGAAATGCTTTGCCACAAAAAGGTGAGAGGAAGCTCCAGTTATTTAGATGTCCAGATGCAGCACATGCACTGAAATATATTTGCCACTTGCTCTTATACTCCCCTTCCTGTCTTTTGTAAGTACACAAATTCATACTTCCTAATCAAAGTAGTGAAAAAAAGTAAAAAGTGAGCAAAGTTGACAAAAGTAGAAAAAATATCTGGACTGCATATTGTACTTTAGGTGTCTGAAGACACTCTGCTCTTCCACTTCCCCTGTTGTAATTCAATTCAGATGTGTTGGACGAGACATTCCCTGAGAATCACCTTCAAGAGTGCTCTGTTGGAACATGTAAAAGACAACGGTCACTCATTCATTTTGACCAGTTCTGACTAAGTCAGACTGTTTCTCATGATTACCAGCGTGCCTCATGGATTTGCTGCAATATGCTCAGACTTCCTCATAAGTTTCCTCAAAGATCCAATGTAACATACAGTTACAGCTGCACTGATAGCGTATAAGCAGAATACCTATTATTTTCAATTTAGCCTGGTTGATCATATAGCCAAATAACCCTAAAAAAAAAAAAAGATGCAAGAATTTTTATTAATCAAAGAAATAGATTTGCTATAGAGACACAGCAGCAAGAAAAAAAGGAAACTAAAACCAAGAGTCAATATCCTATTCTTTTTCACATTTCCACAAAGCCACTATGCAATCTCTACTCTAAGGGTAATGTGCTCTATGCGTGTGTATGCATGTGTGTAATGTATACATATCTTCACAGAAAAAGACATTTGGCAATTCACCTGCTAGTCCTCATAGGCCACCATCTTTCAAAATTCAAGGAAAAGACTTTTCATTTATTGCACTTCACACTCCCCCAGTTTTAATGTATTAACTTCACATCAAGACCAAAAGTTGACTTCATCTATTAAGCCTACTCTTTATATAAGCACCTACAAAGCCAATGGTCTGTCATATAAAAAAAGCAACAGTACAGACTAAATTCATAGCCATTTCATTTCTCAAGTCACCAAAACATTCATGGCTAATGGGCTAGTGGTGGTTAACAGAAAGGCTAGTGATTTTATTATAACTACCGAGCAATTTTAAAGAAAAAACAACATTGTATCTGTTGAAATGTTAATACTGTGATATGGTATTTCATAATACAGATCTTGGAATTTCCTTCAAGAACCTCCTCAATATTCTGTCTTCCTGACTCTATCTCCACTTGTCACCGCGTTCCACCAGCGATTCAGCTGACATACCATTTATTTGCATCTCTTCACCTCTTTTCCAGCTTTTTCCTACCTGACTTTCTACATACAGAAAAGCTCTTCCTAAGTTGATCTCTAAGGCTATTACTCCTTTTATATCCTTTCTGAAGGCTCACATTTTGATTTCTTTAACATTCCAAAGACATAGCTTTACTATACTTGGATTGAAAAAAAGAAAGCTGGGACTAGACTTTCAATAGCAGGACTAACAACCATTTAACACCATTCATACCAGACATCATCCCTACTACAGAGCTGCCACCTACTATTCTATCCCCCCTACTGTTCTCATTTTATTGCTATGCAAAGGGAAGTTTAAAATATAATGTGATGTATTCCATTGTGTCGTACATTTGAAACATTTACAGTTCAATAGTTCTGATAGGTCATGCTTAACAGGTGTATTATATATTTAGCTCAGAAAAAAAGTAATGCCTGAAAGACAGCTGAACTTGAAAGAAAAGTTCATAATATATGCTTTATACTATAAAACAGTAGTAGAATAAAGACACACCAATCAAAAAAAGTCATACTGACATTTCAAAGCTTATGCCTGCTACAAGTGAAAGCAATCAATATTGTGTCTGAGAGACTATTAGCTTGTTCTGTGCTTTTGATAGCATTTTGAATGCATTCCTTATAAGAGTTTTGCCAACAACACACGTTGTCCCTCAGACAATGCAAAAGGCCTGTTTATCAGGAAAAGAAACAGCAAAACTGTAATAGAAAAAAAAATTATCTCCTGCAACAAAAAGTAATAGATGCAGGAAGGAAAAGGCCTGAATATATTTGATTTTACTTAGCGGTCAGCTCCAAAGATATATTTTAATGCCAAAGAACCTTCTTTTAAGCTAGAATCTTGGGTTATTTTCACTGCACAAAATAAGAAAAAAATTCTGAAATTAAAAGGTATTAAAATTACAATTAAAATAATAATGTGCTTGAAGGACAGGATGGATAGCTACAACAATCTCTGCAGAATCTTTTCTGGCTATGTAGGAACTGTCACATGGCCAGGCTTGGGTTCTTTTATTCCTTATGCAGACTCTAACACTTCTGAATGAGATAACATTAAAGCTTAAAAAAAAGACACTCCTGCAGCTACTTAGTTAAATCTACTGAAAGACAGTCACAGTTACCGTTCATTTTCCTACTTCTTCATATGCCTTGTTCCACTTAGGAAGTACTTATCAGAAACACTTATTACACATATCTGTTAGATATAATGAATAAGTATGTTGCTTTCATTACCCTTTTAACCACAGAATTGACTGAAAGCAAGCAGAGATCTCAAATAGAGATCCAGTCAGTCACATCCTAGTTTGAACAAAAGATAATGTACAAAAAATTCAAGATGATGAGAAAACTCAACTGGAGTACAGGCTGATGCACTGGCATCAGGCTGATTATCCTAGACACATTCCTCTAGGCAAAGTGACATGGTAAAGATTACATTCGAAAATTGATACTTTACAGTCTCTCCCCCTCCCCTGAGATTTGGCAGATGGGAACAGACTCCAGTGATATGACTGTTTCTAAGGTAAGGTTTTTGTTCAAAGCTGCGTCAGCTATGATAAGGTCCTCTGAAAGCTTTTCCTCGAGCAAAATTAATCCATTAAGCAACACATCCTAACTTCCTCAGGACATGTATCTGCAGATAAGCCACCTTTCCTATACTGCATGTCTGCCAAGAAGGGATAGCAGGCAACGCTGACAAGAGATCAATAACTGTCATTAAAAATATTTGATCAAATCTTATTGAAAGGCTGATTCTATTAAGTTTCTCTTGTATAAAATTTTGACTTTGCTAAGCAAGGTGTAATCAACTTTAATTGTAAAGAAACACTGCAAACATAAAATTTCGATTTTTTTTTGTCTTTAATTTGGGCAATGATCCAGTGCCACAGTATAAGTACCCTACTCCTTGAATGAAATTATTTCAGGGGAAGCATTCTGAAATTGCCATAAAGACTTAATGAAAATTTATTGTAATTCACTTTACTCAAATATTTTCTCCTCACACACCAACTTACAAGTGTCACACTTTGATTTTTGGGGTGGGGACGGGGAGGATAACAAAAAAAAAAAAAAAACAAACCCAATGATCTGCGTTACAGGCCAAAAATCAGAATAGCCAGCACAGAGCAGAACAGTTCTGTGCTGTTTTTAATAGTGCAAATTGCATCTTGACTGAGAAGTTTGCTAATGGATCATTTCTCACATAATATGAAACAACAAAATCTACCGCCCTTCCTTCTCATACAGCACTTCTCAGAAGTGCATTAGTACCACTCCTACTGCAAATAGGTTAGCTACTTTTTTCACCTTACCTCTCAACGCTTATGCTCTCTTTGCTTTGTAACTTTTTTTGCAGTCTTACCACTCCTCAAAAATTGCTCCATTCCAGCACACTGCTTGTGGTGGAACATATGAGAGGAGGAGTGAGTAGCAGCATGATATACCTGAAAACTGGTATATAGATTCACAGGCAAATGAATCATTTTTTTTCCCAGGTGAAAAGTGATGTTATAAATACAAGTCACTGCTTCAAGGAGAAAGTTACATTGATTTGTTTGTTGCAAAGCAGTATGGTTTAGAGTTCAGTCAAGAAGTAAAATATCTACCATAGCTATGCTCCCTGGAAGCAGATAACAGACAACTATTTACTTAATAGCACACCAATACTTAATAACACACCAATCAACCACCTTCCCCCTGCGCCCCCCCACCCCAAACCCCAAAACCCCCAAAACAAACAAAAAAACCAAACCAAACCAAAACAACCCAACAAAACCAAACCACCCTTACTTACAGGTTTTCTTTCTCACAAAAGCTCTGGCTTTTGAAATTAAAATAGCTGTTCCAATTCAAGTGTGGGTTTCATTAATGTTCACTGACTCTAAACAATGAGATGATAAAAATCACTTAAAAAATCAAAATAATAGGGGAAGAAGTGGAACACTTCCAGCTATGAAAAGCAGAACAAAAAGGTTTATGTGTATATATGTCTTCATATTTATATGCTGTGTGTAGATACATACCACATCTATGTTTATATATATAAAATGTACATACATACAATGTACACACACACATATATGTGCCAGATGACCTCCAGAGGTCCCTTCTAATCCAAATTATTTTATGATATATACACAGCATGTAACAAAAGCATCAAACAGAGAGCAAGAGGGTTTTTTTTCCTCTCTTTTCATCCAGTAGAGCTCAAGCACAACACAGCTCTTCCCTTGGGACCCTTTCAAAACCATTCTGGAATTCAGCAAAGCGAAGCATAAGTGTATGCCTAACTCTACCAAACATCTTTTAGCTCTTTTTCAGGTCAAGGATGGAAGGAAAAACAATAGACATTGTTTATAGGCAGTGCAATAACTTATTATACAACTAACATATTATCATCTTAGCACTGGGGAACTAACAACGACTTCTTACCAGCCAGTCAAAGGGAAGCTTTTCATCTTCCCGCATACCACTGTAAAAACCAATGGCTAATTAGGAGCAAGTAAATTTTATACTTTTACATAGAAGAGCTGATAACCAAAGTCTAAAACTTTCTTTTGATAGATGATAATGACCATCTAATACATTATTAAAAAAAAAAAAATTCTTTAAAAGCTTTAAAAATGAGTAAACATGAAAATACATCGATTGTAACAGTATTAAACTGAAACAGCAGCTATTAAAAAAAAAAAAAGCTTTCAAATGACAATCTGGTCCAGATCCCTTCAAGAATCATGAGTCAAATAGCTATCAGATTAGGATACAATTGCCACAATCTGTGAAATCAGACTAACTTTGTAAATAAAGTGTTATATAAACTCCACAAAATCAAAAAAGATGGTTGTCCAATTAAGAACTTTCAACCTGTCTTCAAAAAGCCTCTTCAAATAATCTTAAAGTTATCTTTATCTGACCTTTAACTTTCATATAAATATTTCCATATACAAGCCAACATTTTCACAATGTTGCACCATTAGAAACAATTATGAATCTTGTCTGTATTTTAGTTCCAATTAATAACTCATCTATACTCCACCACACAACTGTAATATAAATTTTAACAATATTTTTAGGTATGCTTTACAGTTCTTACACCCTAACTTTTACGTAAGACAACACATAGAGCTACTTCAGCCAAGGAAACTTACTTTCTTATCACTTCCTTCATCTTCACACTCATTAAAACCTCTCTGGTGTCACTAACAATCCAATATCCTAAGATCTGAAAATAAAAAGTCTGATATCTCACAACTAGACAAAAGCCCTGAAGTGGCAAATAGACAGGCATACCTCAAGGTAGTTAAGGTAATACGAGTTTTGCGCGTCAGAAGCAATACAGTTTGGTGCACTCAGATTTCAACAAAGCTATCCTCACATAGTACAATCTAGAAAAATCCTACTCAAGTTAGCATATGTAAACAATTATGTATTTTGCAGGCCATGGAAATCAGGTCTGTGATTCTAAGTATTACAAAAAGAACATCAGACAACAGTGACAGAAATCAATGTAATTTCACCCATCTGAAGCAGTTTTGAAATAATATTTTGAGGAAGGTGGGGGATTCCTACTGTAAGCACAGCAGGTATTTAACTGTGGTGTTCTAAATTACACCCTGCAGCCACTGTGTTCACTGCTGACACTGGCAACAAAGGCTCCCACCCTGTTCCTCTGAATCACACCAATTGTCTACTTGGAATTCCCTAGACATCCACAATATCAATACCTCTTTTAAAACTTGACCCGAACATCCTAAAATAAGCTTTTGTAAAGTTCTAAGTAACTATCAGCCAATCAATATTAATTCAGCAGCAAAGCTCAAAATAAAATTGAAAGTAATATGATGGATATCAAAAGCTCATTGTAATTTGGTTTAGAAGTCTACAGATTACACCTTGGCCATTTGTCAAGTAGTCTCTCTTTGGAAGCTTCAGCTGGGGATAGAAAAGTTTTTCAAAAAACCATGGATGAAAACATAGATCAAGCTCTACGAAGAAAGCTTCTAATCCTACTTTTCTAATCCCATATTGAGTAAATACACCTTCATATGCTCAAAAGTGGAAGACTTTTGGAATCCGTATAAAATTCCTCACAACTGCGTCTCTGCTACATATGTCAATGAATCAGGTGAATAGCCACAGGCAATACAAGACTTAGGAGGGGGGTTGCAAATGCCCCTTCATTTCACCTTTTGCTAGCTTGCATTTTAAAGACTCATTCAGACACCCGATGTTTGAAAACAAACAACTTTTAAAGAAAATTCAGTCACATGCTATTTCTACCTATATAAGTCATGTTTATAAAACACCTTATATCCCAAACATGAAAGATCACCACAATTTTTATACTGGTGCTTTATGGCATGCAGTTGTCCCTTTACATATTTAGAAGTCTGGTGTTTGAGTTTGGGGTATTTTTTGAAGTTTTTTAAAATAAATATTTTACTGCAAATACTGCATCTTTTTTGTGTACTGCATGGTTTGATCACCAAAGTGTCACAAGTTTTTCAACAGTTATCACACTGATATCTGAGGTCATATTATCGACTCCCGTTCTAACTATAAGGAAGTTCTCACCACTAATAATTAGAAACTTAACACATCATTTAAATTTGTGTGCAAATATCTTATTGTCTTAACTCTAGTTTCTCTTGATGCATTTATAACACAATTATATAAATATTTTTAATATATATAGACAGAGAGATATAGATAAATATAGCTATATCACCTGAGAACATCTTTTGTTAAGAGAATATTTGGAGTTCCCCTGCCCCTAACATACTCTTTCACATGTCCCCCCAAGAAAAAAAATCCCATCACACTTCCTTCCTTGTGCCCTGTCCTTTCCTTTTGCTCTTTCCTTTCCTTTTGCTCTCCATGCATGTTTCACAAATGCCTTACATACCTCATTGTGTGTATTTCAATTTGTCATCTTTCTACCTTGCTACCATTATACCTGTAGCTAATAAAATGGCATGTTTCTTTATCCAAAACAGTTCATCAACTCTATTTACAAGGTAAATCTCTTTTCTTTTCCTTCTCTCATTCAGAAGCCATCCAGTTATCCGTCCCATTAGATTACAAAATATAATTCTGCAACTTCCGCAGCCAGAATTGACTTAATGTTCTTGGGCCTGGTGACAGAGCACAAACACTCCCAGTAACTGTGCCAACTCTTGGATCTTTTTTTAAGCAGCCCTCACTGATTTTTCTCTCACCTCTTCCGTTTCATGTATTTACACCCAAAGCTGGCACACAGCAAAAAAAGTCTCTCTTAGTACTTTAGATTGAAGGCACCAGTCCAGTGAGTGGCTTTCTTGGACCAATTTCTCACCCAGCCATATATATGTAAGCCTGCTGTTGCTAGTGGCAGTCCCAGCTAGGAAGAATCTCACCTATCCAGGGATACACATTTCATAGTATCTTTCTGCAGCATTATTTTACCCTTTATACATTAAAAAGAGGGAGTTTTTCTGAAACAGTAAAGACACCGAATCAGAAATCTATGTTGTCTACCCTATCTTTATAGGGATCTCTGTTGATTCTACTGATGGAGCATGTATTACTGATAAACAACCACCTCTCAGAGCTCTGGAATGGCAAGGGTACTGCTGCAACAAAACCTTCTAAAAGCTTCTTTCTGGTGTATAATTTATTTAATTCATGTTGTTCTAGAGCAAACCACTATGCAAAGGCACAGGAATAAGAGGGGCTGGCACCACAGTATGTGAAACAAACAAAACAAACTCCTAAGCAATTCTCAAATTTAAATTGTTTACCATAAAAAAGTAAATTTGTGAAAATAGCAGTAGAGGAATTAAGTAGAAAATATAGAGGAAGTAGATTCCACCATCTCAGATTGTAACCTTTGACTTTTAAATCAGTATCTTCAGTAAATAAAATGAATGCTGTCTAGACAAACTAATGAAATAAAATTCCATCTTTAAACAGTGGTGGGTTGACTCCAGTCGACAGCCAAACACCCACCCAGCTGCTTGATCATCACCCTCTCTCCCATGGGATGGGGAGAAAGTAGAAGGAAGGCAAGAGACTCAGGGATTGAGATAATGGCAGCTAAAAGGGAAAGAAAAAGCTGGGTGTACAAGCAAAGCAAAAAAAGAGGAATTCATTCACTACTTCCCATCAGCAAGCAGATGTCCAGCCACTTCCTGGCAAGCAGGGCCTCAGCATGCAGAACTGTTGCTTGAGAACACAAATGCCATAACCACGAATGTGCCCCCTTTATCTTCCTTTCCATGAGTTTTTATTGCTGAGCATGATGTCATATGGCACAGAATATCCCTTTGATCAATTTGAGTCAGCTGTCCCAGCTATGTTCCCTCCCAACCTCTTGCCCACCTATGCCTACTACATTCTTTGTTTAGAGCTAAAAATCTAAATTTTTCAGGAGACAGGGTTTTTTAATGGCTTTTTTTCCAACAGATAAAAAAACCCTCAAACATGGTAAAAGAATCTTTTCTTCTGCAAAACTATTCTGTGGTGAACCTGCTTCCTCCAGAACAGATGGGTATAATGTGAGACATTCTTGTAGATACCTTTGACATTTTAGATTCCATCAGTACAGCAGCAACATGCTTTTATACCTAATACTTTTCTGATTAATAACTAAAGGACTGCAGCTGCAGTTAGCTTTCTACATGAAGTGGAATCAAAGCTTCCTTGCCATCTAGGAAGAGAAGTCAAATATTTATGGAAAAATATAAAGAAAAGTTTAAGGTTGACACTACAAAGATGCTCACATGAAGACCAACATTTGCCAATGTTTCCGCTCTATGTGAATATCGCAATGCAGCCTTACTGCATCATACCTATGTGTATACTTGGGAGAGGAAAGAGGGAAAAGTAAGTCCTCTCTTTTGTATTTTTACTAAGCATACTTCTAGTTTATTATTTTGCTTTCATTTCCAGAAGACTGTGGCTAGAAAAAGATGTCGCTTTTCAGAGTTTAAAAAACCAAACATTTATCTTCTAGAATACAGCTTAGGTAAGAGATATACACTTAAAAGCCAACAGTTCTGTCATCAGCCAGTTTTGCAGACTTGAGGACAAGCCCCACATCAGGTGTTTCAGGTCCAGCACTTTTCTTCCACGCAACTTTTTCTAACGGAGATCTTACATATGCACAAACACTTGCAAACTTTCTTGTTTTTCTTCCAAAGAAGACCTACCTCTCACTATTAATGTCATAGCTATATCTTGGTCATAAAACAAAATGCTATGCAACTACATAAAATAGAATATATAGTACCTTATTAAAACTGTGAGAAGGAGGCTTATTACGGGTAGCTAGGGATTGGTGTGCTGTAGGGATCAAGACAGGACTTCAAAAACTATGCTGCTGGATTTATGCAGAAAAGTTTATTGCAAAACAAAGCCCAATAAATTTAATTTACACCAAAAGCAGCAGCAAGCTTGAGGAAAATGACATAGGTCTAGCGTAACAATCAACTGTAACTAGCTCAGCTAAAGAGAGATTTCCATTTCTTGGCACAGTAACAAATCCTCAAGCAGAGAGGGGCTAGGGGTGAGATTTTTTCCTCTGTAAGTAACTTAATGAATGAAGTACTAATTAACATTATGGCATTGATAAATGGAGAGAGAGATTAGGGATGTACTCGATATTCAGGCCTTCCCAGATGGACCGTCAAAGCCACATTAATTCCTATCTCATTGGAGCATCTGCTTCTCCCATAATCCATTGCCCCTTGGTACAAACAACACAAACTGTTGTGACTCAATTCGATTTATATCAATCTAATTTCTTTTAATCCAATTTGTATTCCAATCTACTACCTTCTAATCACTTAAATCTTCAGCCTCCATCTGGTAAATTTTCTCTCAAAATTAACCGAGCAGATGCCTCTGCAATTGTCTTCCACAGTCAGGCTAATCATGCCCTCGCAGTGGCCTACAGAGCACACTGAATAGGTACGTGACTTACAGCATTGCCCTTCTTATTACAAACATGGCAATGCAGGAAGGCCATTTTGTCTGTCATTAATTAGTTAATTTGCATAACACTGCCAGGGAAGGATGCCTAGGAAACAAAAGCCAAGTGTAAAAAGCTTCAAGAAGGCAGCATGACATGCTCATCATTTGTCACATGACCATTACACTTTGAACCATCTATTGTTTGAGATAAATACAGAACTGGATTACAGCTAAATACGTAACAAACATCTATAGACAATATTGGATTGCATGATTTTCGGTACTGCTGCCATTGAACTTGCAGAGGGCAAGGGGGCTGTCTCCAACCAAAATTCCAAGAAAAATGCACGATACTAAAAAAATTAGAAAGCACATTGTTTTGCCAGACCCCAAAACTTCAAACCCTCTCTCTCTCAAGTAAATTAACTTTTACACAGCTACAACTAAATATGCAAATAGAGCCAGACTTTGTGACTATCAAAAGCTAGAGTCCTTCAGGTTTTATGAAAACCGTCCCCGAGACAGTAAGGGCCACAGGCTATCCAATACGTCATTAGTAGGATGAGGAAAAAAAATTAAAATGAAGCTAACCTTCTCAGCCAAAGACAGTTAAAAATTCTGAACCTAAAGAAAAAGGCAGCAAGAGTAGTGCCCTCCTTTAAAACTGGTTGCCTCATTAAGAATACAATGTTGATCTTTCCCCTTGATCAATGCTACATCATCTCCAGAAAGCTGAAGGTAGGTTCAGCACAAAGTGTATATCGTTCTTCAAGTGTTCACATGATCATGGACTGCCAAAGTTATAGAAAAAGTTTTTTCAAACCTGTTAGTCAGAATTCTGGGAGGACAGAAATGAAAGTATTAAATGTGCTCCTATGTTTCCCAAGCAATGTTAAGTGAAAAGAAATGATAAAAACACAACAGGTACTTAGTAAATAATGAAGAAAGCACAAGAAAGATCAGCCTGGGCCAGTGGAGGAGGCACAAGAGTAGCCTCTATCACACAGAAGCAGGAAAAAGGAGGAGGAAAGAAAATTTCCACTTGGCACTCAGTGCCTTACATCACGAGTTACATTCTTGTTGGCCCACAATCACTTACGTAAGATCAGCTATTAAACAACAAACTACAGATTCAGAGGGAGGCGTTACAGTTACTGCCATTACAGTTTCTATATAAAATATGTAGCTCCACATTTGTCAGAATAACATAAAACAGACTAACATGGAAGGCTCAGCTTCCAATCTTCATCTTAAAAAAAACAAACAAACAAACAACAACAACAACAAAAAACTTATCCAAATTTTCAGTAGCTGGAAGATGAGCTTACTGGGATGATTTGCCTGGAGTTTGCTACTGCTTCCTCCCCTCCTCTCAATCTTTCACATCTTTCCCTGATTAAGAGGTTTTGCTTTTCAGGTAATAGGCATCTAGTAAATTTTTCATGACCTGAGGATAGCAAACAGTATAAATACAATGGATCTAAGCCAGAGGATGCTGGAGAGGGTGTGCTTGGTTAGGGAGGGGGTGGAGTGGGCAGTCTTTCTTCCCCTCCCACAAGCTGTCAAGTCCTTCTGTGCACACCCCCTCCCTCATCCCTGCTAAAAACCTTCCACTCTGCCTGCCATGACAGGTGGTCCAGATTTTCACTTAGAAAATCTGGCCACCCTATGTTTGCAACACCTCCCTGCTTAGTATCATCTGTGAATTTAATTAGCATGCAGTTTACCCACTTGTTCAGTTTATTAACGAAGATGTTAAACAAGACACAACCCGAATAAAAAGATCCCTGTGGCAAACCAATTGATGCCTTTCTTTAAATCAGTTTATTGCTATCTATTGTAACCCTTTATTTACAGATGTCAACCAATGGTTCATCTACATGACAGCATGGATATGCAAGCAAACTTGCTATTATTTTTTTTTTCCAGCTACAAAGTTGTGATATACTGTATACAGTAGAATTACACTGAACTGTCCCCATCTCCAAAGTCCCAGTTCTCATTACTGCACATGTTGTTTCATCACACTAGAATATCTAGCCTCTTGCTTCTCCTATTTCATCTGCCTCTCCTCAGCAATATACACAGAATCATTGCTAAATGCTGGTCAGGAAAAGTCCACAACATTTGTGATTATTTCTAGTGTCACAACCTAAAACCAGTCCACAGAAATCTGGCAGAGGGAGACAGAACCATTAGAAAAAGAAAGATTGGGATAGATTTAATGTATTTAACAGTTTTATAAATTGGGTTTGAAATGAAGGATTAGCAGCAGTGGGAACTATGCAAGGAACATGTAGGGGGAAAAACACACTTAATTTTTATTCATGAAAAGTAATGAGAGAGCCCTAGTCTGAGTCAGTAGCTTCAATAAGGGCATTACAGTTTTATTCATCAGATAAGCAAATCTACAATGCAGTGCCTGTATATTGATATTTAGGTTTTGAAATTAAAATAAATTTAATGTAGTTTCATCAATAAAGCATATCACATTTGGGGAAAAGACAAACAAGAATGCCATAAGAGAACCCTCCATACAGAGAAGACTTACAATTTGAGAAAACTGTATGGAACTTATCACTATATTTACACAGAGATATAAACATATTTTTATATATAATACAGACACATATAGATACACACACACCCCTTTATTCATAAAGCAAATCCAACTTGCAGCTCAAAATGTTAAGCAAAGTCTTCTTCCCTTTGCAAAAGTACCGTAATAAAAGAAACAAGTGAACATTTGAATGTCCAAAGTCAAATGCAAATCCTCTCTAAAACAGGTGGCCACACATACCACATAAGTAATGAAAGCTTTCTCTGAGCTTATCTATGGAGCATTTATTTTTCTTTTAAGTCCTTTCTTTAGAAAACTGCTGAGTAATCACAAAAATTTACCTCAAAGCAGTTCCAGTGAACTTAATTAACACTTTAGAGCCTCCCTATGCCTGTTTCAAATAACAAACAGGACAGCTCTGGACCTTCCATTCTGACTGCACTGTAGTACACAGCATAAAGCAAGACATCCTGATCTTCCCAAGTAGTATCACAACACGAGTGAATGAAATAATAAAAGCACAACAGATTTCTCCCCATAATCAAAGCTATATTCTGACAGAGTGTAAATAGCCTAAGCAGAGACTAAAATAAACTTCAGTCTATAAATTCAGTTTACACTGAAGTAAAATTGAAACTCAGCTCTTAAGCAGAAGTACGCAACCTCTTACTGACCAGCAGCACTCTCTCTCGCTTCTTAGCGGCTCTTAAACATAACACTCCATACCATGCTATCATATGATGTGCTTTTACAAACAGATGAATAGGAACATAATTTACTTGAAAGACGTATTTCAGGCAATATAGTAGTAAATAGAAACCTAGGAGAGGGAAGAGTACATAGCGCTATGAGAATGCTTAGAAAAATAATGGAAACAGTAATTTTTTCATGGTAACATAATTCTCAAATCAGTTTGTTCACAGATAGATCTACACTAAATACCATTGTTATCTGTATAACTGTAAAACTTTCATCCAGATTTTATAAAGGAAAGTTCAATTTCATAATAAAAGGAATCTGTAAACTCTTGGCTGAACAAAACAATAGTATTTTTGCCTTTACCCACTTTGAAAGCACAAGACCACATATTTGCACTGAAGACTTGCATTATCAGCAAGTAAGTGAGCACAAGAATGAGTTTAATTGTAACATAACTCAAGATTTGGTAGAAGTATATGCTTAAATTTATTTTTTTTTCTTCTCCTGAACAGCAACCTTTCTCAACAATCCTTTCTTCTGAAATGAGGTCTTAAACAGAGATCTCAGTTCAGCTTTCTAACCTACACATATAGGCTTGTTTGATAGTAAGTGGAGAAGGAATTCAGCTCCAGAGATTCATACCACCCTAACATAGTTTTTAAGGTCAGTGGAAATAGGATCAACCATTAGCACAAGCCTCTCTAATGACTACAGAAGGAACCCAACTGACAGCCTTAGATTAGACACCTAAGTTTACATGGCTTGTCTCAGAGGGATTGAACCCACTTCACAAT
This sequence comes from Fulmarus glacialis, assembly GCF_000690835.1. Classification (NCBI taxonomy): domain Eukaryota; kingdom Metazoa; phylum Chordata; class Aves; order Procellariiformes; family Procellariidae; genus Fulmarus; species Fulmarus glacialis. The sequence goes on along the minus strand of NW_009200940.1, from coordinate 26,422 downwards.
CAGTGAGGTACAAGCAGAAATCTTTATTCTCTTTCAGATTACTCCAACGATGCAAACTGCCACTTATTTTCAGAACTCAGGTGCATATGATCTACTTGAAAACTGAAACAAGCATACCTAACTTCCACTGAGTGAAAGTTATCACATTTTTAAACAGTTTGTGTTTTACAATAAACATGAAAAAAGCCAACCAGAGACTGGTGACCTATGCCATACCATAAGAGACTTCTACTCTTCAGAACAGACATCGCTACACACTAGCTAACCCGGCTCAATCTGGAGATATTGCAGATATTCACAAAAAGTAGAGCAGCAGTGTATCTAACCATTAACAGGTGTCAAGGAACCTACGAAGCATCAATGCCACATCTGCTAGCTCCTCCACACCAAAGAAACAGTTGGTGTTAATGCATGATTAAGAGCTGAGAGGAATGCAACAAAAGTGTATGCAGGTGGCTTTTTTGAAAGAGAGGGTCAAGTTATTATCTGGAATGCATCCACAGGGCACAGTCATCTTTTAAATCAGTTTTTATAATAGCCATGCCTGTATTGATTTAATAATATCTTTATGCTACAGATTTACTCAGCACACCATGAAAAACTACATCAAAGATTGAGTTGTGAAACCAGGTCTTGTTTCTTTTCCTTACATAAGGTAAGGAAGATTGAAGGCTTTCAAGATAGGACATATTCTAAGTGCCTTTATTAGCCTTGTTTCATATGAAAAGGGAAACAACTGTCACCCAAACATCATCGACTCTTTCAATTACAAGTCTTTGCGTAAAATAACATGAACGCCACAAAAATGAAATTCGACTTTTAAATCAAAGTGACTAATATGCCTTTTTGTACATGACAACTAACATACTGGGTCTTTTACTTTTAAGCCTATATTAGCACATACATAAAGCTGAAATGGAATGGAAAGAGAACATCCATGTGAAGGTATGGTTGTATCACACTGGGCAGCACAATACTTTAGAGTATTAGGCTTCTAAAGAGAAGTTTTCAAGAATAAGTATTTACCGTAAATCACACAAACACGACAAATGAAATACTCATAGCCACTCTCATAAACATCCAGAGAAAAACAGCCAATGCTGACTTACAACCATTAACTTCACTGAAGCTAATGCCTTACTTAAAGGAAGGCAAGATCAGGATCACACTGCCCATAGGCAACCGTTCCCAAGCCTAGCCTCTTTGCCACTTGCAAAGCAGTTGACAAAAACCTATTCCTGGTATACCAGTAATTGCCACTGACTGCTTGTTCCACCATTTGCCTCCCTCCTCCAGAATGATAAGAATAAGAACTATAGTTCAAAGGGGCAGAAACAAACAATAAGGGTCATTTTAAGTGCTAAGGTCAGGCTGTATGTTTTGGGGGTAGGGGAGCCTGAAGTAAAACAGTTACAAGTTACCGGTGACCCTGGAAAGGAAGTTACTTAATATTCATGTTGACAGAAAAGAAGAAAGGATTAATCATGTGGAATTAGCATTTGCATTGAGGAGCTTGGCTGAGTCTTGTGTTCTACTTTGAGAAGACGATGGCTGCTTCACACTAGCATTTTATATCTCTCATTTATCGAAACATTGCAGCTTGCTCCTAACTGTCATTAACTGATGACTAATGAAAGACTTCTTTACTTTTACTTCAGATTAATCATGCAGCTCCCTTGGTCTTTCTATGCCTGAATGTGTGTTCTGAGGTGGTTTTTTTTTTTTGTGGTTTTTTTTTAATTCACATGGGATAAAGAAATCTGTTTAATTAGATTTTAATTCTATTGGGGAAAAATGGTCTCTATTGAAAGGGCATCACCTAGTATTTTCACCTCACAGTTACAGTGTTGCAGTGCCACTGTGCACCATTCTCTCTCAAATTGTGTCACCTTTATGTTAATTTCAAGCTATCTTGTTACACCAATTAACAGTTAAAAAAAAAAAATCACTCCAGTTACCTAGCATAGAGAAAAATGGTGTAAAAATTAATTGAAACAATTACAATATATAGATTTTATAATTACTATTATAAAGTAAAAATACAAATCACTGTGTACCAGTAACATATTAATGTCTTAATGCAGTTTTAGAATCACTTGCAATTTTTTCATAAAAATTCTTAAAGTATTTTCCTCCGACTTTTCCCTTTCTCTGCCCTCCTCCAAACTTCTTCCCCCAGATGTTATAAAGTACAGCATGTAGAGCTATTTAATGGCATCAGATAATTTCAAAATTTTAGCCCCGTAAAACTTGCCCTGCAACATCAGACCCTAAATACATCATCTATTTTATGATCATGCTTGAAGAGAGTGGAAAACAACAAACCTGCTGCAGTTGTACAAAGCTGCACATGGGCAAAACCAGCTGCAGGTGATCAGGTTACACCTTGAAGGACACACTTTGATTAAGCATTCCATATTTTATTTGTGTAGCTACAGATGGCCTTAATGGTTAGAAAATCATCCAGTCTTATTGGGGGGCAGAGAGGGGAGGAAAAAACCCAAACAGAATAAACCCATTCCCTTCCTTCTCTCTCAAAATAATCAGAAGAAGCCTAATCAACGCATTGCAAACCTTTTCCTCTTTTTCATGCCTTGAGCAGCCCTTTATATGATCTGCATCTTCCTCAGAGTCTATCAGCCTAACAATCATTACAGTACAACACAACATTTTTCTCCATATTAAATGCCTAAAACATCATGCCTAAAATAATGTTTTAGGATATAGTGGATTTGTCTGCACATAACCAATTGAGGATGATTACAGAAATCAGCATGTTTTCTTTTACTGTCTGTTAAGCATTTTCATCCATCAGCTACAGAATGATCTCTAGCTTTGTTCAGTCCACTTTAAAATGACCTAAATGGCAGGTACTTTCCATTATTTTACCAGAAAGAGGGTTCCACACTGAATACAAGAATAAAATGGCATGCGCATAATGCCAGTGCATTACATCCAGTTGAGCCACATTCTGTTACACTTCTGCAAGACTTGTAATAATTACAGCTCGTCATTTCAACATTTAACTAAGGCATTTCCATGCCTTACTATGTTTCAATTTCATTAGAACCTCCAATTTTAAATTTCAAGGTTGAGGTAAATTAGTTGCAATACTACATCGTGTTTTTTGTAAGATGCAGACATACTTTAAATTTTAACCCTCATCTTAACTATTTTGTCTGAGAAAATGAAAAAACATGTAAAAGATGAGGGAAAAAACATATACAATTCACAACAGTAACAGTCCACTTGATTCTTTTTTTATTTCCTCTGGCATACTCCCTTTCAGTTGCTCATAAAACTTCTTCCAAGTTCTCACTAATCTCTTGTCATCACCTTTGAGTTTTCTCTAGTTTGCTAACATGGTTTTAAATAAAGAGACCTAGAACCACACATATTAGAAAGCTAAATTCCCCCATCTGCAGAAAGCTGGCACAAAGTTTACATTCAATTGAAGTTTCAGCTTCACTCTGTTCTCTTGCAAAGCTGATGTAATAGGTTGTCATTCCTAAAAATGCAATGCTCTACTAAGCCACATCACTGATCTCTCATGCTGACTATCCTCTGTCTTGCAGTGGCTAACTTAACACATATACCCTAAACTTATGTAGGGTACACTGTACTAAAGATGAGTATAAAAATGCCTTTCAGAGGTCTCTGGCAATCATCTTATTCCTTGATGCATATGATTTGATTATTGAATTTTCCTGGATTACAACCCATTTTCTTTCTTAACCATATTACAAACTTCCTGAGGTCCCTTTGTATTAGTAACTGTGTAACTTCACTCACTTCAGACCTGAAAGCCTAAATCATAATTTTCTTGTCTATTTTAGTGTAAAATTCTCCATTTAAGGTTATCTTTAACAAGAACATTTTCATCCAGACTAAATTCACACATATCTAACATTAGTCTTTGCTTCTTCCTGCTGCTGCTACCTAAAGGAAGTGATACTATCACAGCCTGCAGAATGTGCTCTTTCAAAGCAAAACTGATAACATTGATGATTTTCAAAGGCTACATTAAAACGTAACGGAACAGGCAAAATTGTACCCTAAAATTGCACATGTGATTCTTTCTCTAACAAAAAACAAAACAAAACAAAAAAATGCAGCAGTTACTGAGGAACATAACTGGATCTTCATTTTTCTGTTGTTATAGAAAGTGTAACTTCCTTGAACATCATGTATATTATTTTGCTTTCAAGTTCTCCCCTGGAAGTATTTGCAAACTTAAACTGGCATTAGATACTGTTTTCATTAATCTTATTTTTGTTCAAGTAAGCTGGACATTTCCTCAGAGAAAGAGGGTTGAAATAGAATAGCACCAGATTTTGATGTTTGTTACATAGCACCATACATGCAGATTTGCTATCCTATGGATCAAAGTAACAAGAAATTCTATCACTTCAGGAGAGGATATCATACATAAGGACAGCGAAACACAGTGTGAGCTACAAAATAGTGTTCTCTATTTCTGTCACCCCTTTGTTCTCCCTGTGGATGGCAACACATTTATTTGCTTGGATTCTAGGCTGATCAAATTCTTTCTCCAAGACAAATTCATTATGCCACTCCAGCACCCATGTACAGTCACATTGCTCCTCAACACATGACATATGAGTACAACTCCAGACTCTACCATCATTCTGCTACACGGCAGATATTTCACTCACCCTTTTCCTCAATTTTTCTATTTTTAAAATGCAGATGTTGGCACAACTCCCTTGTGAAACATTTTGAGATCCACTGATGAAAACCCCATGTAACAAATAGTATTGTCAGCTTACTAAGGTGTCTTCCTGACCTATACCCTGCATGCATAGATAGCTTACAATAACGTGTGGTCAATAGCACTCTCCTCCTGTTATGCTGCTGCACAGTCATAGGCAAGATTTACCTGCAAGTTCTTGATCTGCTGTGTTTGAGCTTTACCCTCTGTCCTCTTGAAACGCCTGGAAACTGCACGTTTGTGGAACCATTGAGAGGCAATTTCACTTTACCAGGCTCTATGTTTCTGATGTTACTTTAGTCACAAAATGAAACTGTTTCATAGTTTCAAACTAATTTTGCATCCATTACATGGAAATTCCCAGAGTGTTAGCTTTTATTACTACAATACCTTAACCAATTTATACCTTTGGAGATGTAAAAAGCCCATACAAGAGCTATATCTGTTCATTATCTTTATTTTTTATATTATATAGGCACATATGCATATATAAACACACAAATTTCCTCACTAGATTAGCAAGATTTTTTTATTTCCTAAAATGCCAAAAAAAACCCCAGTTTATTTGCTTTTAAAAAAATTAATTATTGCATTATAAGTCTGGAAGAATATTGATAATATTGATGCAGCAGACAAAGACATGTAGGCTGATATAAAAATTAAGATCATTGATGTTTCAGAGCAGGGCTAATACCCCAAATCAACTTAGCGTTCCATCAGGATTTGTTATATATCCATATTCCCCATAATCTATAGGGACAATGCAACAATTTTTGTCACATAAAATAACCAAGACACTGACAGCATCACCATCATCAAGTTATTTTATTTACTGATATAGTTGGTCTGGAAAGATTTGCCCTTTTCTTGTACTGAATCAATTTACAGGTTTTACAACTGATTTCAATAGGACAGGATTAGCAAACAATGTCACTTCACTTTGCATTGTAGCTTGGTAAAAAAATAGCAATCTAAGATGCTTTCCACACTTTGTCAGAGAAGGCTTAACTTCAGACGAGGCCTTTGCTGTGTGTTGTAAACACAATTGCAGTGTCTCATACCACAACATCTCAGAATGTAGGAAGTAGTAAAAAGATCAACAGCACTATCAATAATGAAGTATTTATGGAAACTCTGTAATTTATATTTACTTATAGGACTACACATTGTGTTCCTATCATCTTTTTCTGAAAAGTCAAATGTTGCTTTACTGCCTGCATGTATTTCTCAAACAAAAAATAGTAATCTAATTAAATTTTGAGTATCCTTGACATTAAACAAGTTGATTAAAAAAAGGCAAATAGAATCTGCTGCCATCAGATGACCCCTTAAAGACAAATAAAGCCCAGCAAATGCTAGGCACTGAAAGACTGCTTTCCTAATCAGTGCTTCTTCCAGCACTCCTCATAACGGAGTGCAACTCCTAGCACAAATTCTCCCAGGCACTCAGTAACTGTAACCCTCAAGAGTATAACTATTTTTTTCCATTGGTGTACTTTCTGTCTGGTTTTAGCCCTTCTCTTATAACTTCCATATTGTTCTACCATACCCCATAGAATTTTAAGAAAAGCACTGCTCACTTGATGAATCCCTTAACAGTACAGTGAAGATAACCATTTGACAGAATGTTGTAGCCAACAGAAAGCTGGGATACTAGTTCAAAATTGTTTTAAGTAAGATGCTGTTTTTCACCAAAACTCAAGATTGGATTTTTGTCAAAATGAACCGTCACCAACTCTTAGACTAGATAATAAAGTTAATGAAGGAAGGCTCACACCCACAGTCAGATCAAGATCTCATTTAACACCTCTCACACTCTCCCTGCCCACCATCCCCCCGGCCCTACAGCCCTTCTATGCTCCTCAGAAGCTCTACAGCTCCCAGTCTATTTCCCCACGTCAGTATCAACTTTTCTTTGAAGCTTGCTCAATAGGCAAGATGTCCTCACTACAAAAGCATAAGGTGATACTTCTAACTTCCACACAAATGACCCATTTCCTTAAGAGCTTTTGTGCATCTAAGATGAGACCTCATTAGTAGGTAGAAGAGGTATGTAAAGTCTCTCCTGGAGCCCACTCCGTTAGTATTAATCAATATTAATTTATAATTGGATAAAGGTGGCTTTTCAACTAGGAATTTTTTCAACCTCTTCCCCCCTCCTGCCCCCCAACAAAAAAACCTACAGCTTTCATTATATTTGAGATATGAGGACATTGCATCTCTGTACAAAAGTAATCTACAGATTATCTTCACATCCAGAATGACTTACCAAGTAGAACTGATCCTACAGAGAACAGCTTGGTGAATCCAAGCTTTCACTTCTTGCCTTGGAAGCATAAGTGAGAAATATATCTAAGCATGAGGAATAAACTGCTTTCAAGAATCAACAAACAAGGACTAGAAAAAAGCGATTGCTGTAATGGTCAAATGGGAACAATCAGCTTGCAGTTCACTGTGAGTTTCAGCCAGTTTCATTCACTGATTGCCTCAAGGAACTTCAGCTGCTGCCGCATCTACAAGATCAATGCTGCTAATTTTGAGGAAAATTATTCAGGACAGCACAGAGCCTCCTATTAATGATGCCTGCCAGAAGAAAGTCAGTTTATCAGCTATCCTAAAGGTTAACATCAATATCAAAGGCAACAACCTCAAATGATTATATCACTAACCTTGCAGGCAAAATCACTACAGTGCTGCAAAAAACTTCAGAATTGCCAGCATTTTAAAACTTATTTTGGTGCCCTACTCAACAGGTGTCAAGCCTATGTTTGTTATTTAATATTCTTTCATTTGACTGTAGCAAGAAAAAACCACATCTATACAGATTCCATCAGTTCTGTTCAGTACTCTTTGATAACACTGGGCAAGGGAACCGATCTATGGATAGGTACCAGCTAATACTACAGGAAATGGTTTGCTGGAATGATTTTGTTACTTCTACTAAGACAGACCTCAAAAAGCAAAGAGCAAATAAATGTCGGGTTTAAAAAAAAAAAAAAAGCAACCACCCAAACCAAAACCAAACACCTGGCTAAATTCACAAAAGCAGTTAACCACAAAGACAGGAAGTCAATAAGCCATGAACACTTAGAAGCTGGGAATGACTCACAAAATGCTTGCCCCATTTTTTCCTTTTCAAATTCCATTGTTTATCTACCATGAGACAATAGACAAGGGGACAGCTTGGTGGCACCCAGCCACACCTTAATGATTTTAAAAAAAATGCAGTCATACATAGTAATGGCTGAGAACTTTCATTAATTTGAAGTAATAGCAATAATCTAGAAGAGAAATAATCTATAGTGATAATCCATAAAAGAAATGTGTATCACGTACTTTTCTATATACATTGTATAAGAACAGCATTAATAAATTTGTGAGACTAAAGTCACAGTATATACCCAGTATATACTGGAAAACCAGAATAAACTTCCTTTTGAATGACATAGACTGACTAGTTCTTAGTAGTTTACACAGTTTTAAAGATCATACTCTGGTTGTCAGAGCAACAGCTTTACCATTCCTTATTTGAAAACTATTTCTTAAATGACAGTATTCTTTGTTACAAATAGGATCTTTATTTTTTAACAGAACACCTATATTACAACACCTCATTTAATAATTTCAATTATATATGTGGATGGGCATATGTATAAACATACATTAAAACAAGTATCAACAACATATATTTTAAAGAGCACAAAGAGTTACCTGATGCTCTATTAGCCAAAACCCAGGCTGCTCTGCTTGGGATGGTAAGTCTAAAATACCTTAAAATCTGCTTCAACCCTTTGCAGCAAAGATGCATTTGAAATACAGATCAAGGTTGTCTGTCTCACTACAGAACCTGCAGTTGATATGGTGAGAAAGCAAGGGAAGGAATCAGAGCCAACAGGCATGTTTCTTAACTTTTTCATACCTCTTGATCTCTGCCTACAAAGTTAATGTGTTCTGACAAGATCACAAATCTTTCAGGAAAAAACCCCAACATTTTAACAAAGGAGGTTACCCAGCCATATGCACCTCCTCCTGCCCTTCCCAACTAATAATTACACAAGTCAGCATTCACAGAGTCATTCTGACCATGAAGCCAGTTGTCACCAAGTCTTCCCATGTTTCAGTGGAGAAACTTCTTTTTCTTACTTGGGCTTTGATTTTTTAAACATTGTTAATACTCACCTGGCCTCCAGCTATGAAGCTAACTGGTTGTCTGCAGAATAGAAGCAAAACAGGAGTATTCAAAAAAAAAAAAAAAAAAAAATCTTTTTTTTTTCCCACTTGTTTGTGGTTTTTTTTAAAAACAAATCCCAGAGAAGATTAGAATTACCTGCATCATCCCTTCGAAAACCAATTATTTATTGGCTCAAGTAGTAGGATCTACCCCCAAGCATATGAAAATGAAGTATCAGAAGAACAAATACTACACAGGCTGCCATCACAGCCTACAGTTTGACTGTCATGTCTGTCTGTCCATAGATCTTACTCTGACTGCCAGATACTGTGAAACTACTATAAAAGCATGAAGACAAAACATGAGAATAGTGTCCAATTACATTTCTACAACATGCTACGTTTATAAGTAGCATTAAAAAAAAAAAGAAAGCAGTTAGGACAACTAGATAGAATGATTTCTTGATCAACAATTCACTTTCCTCTCCTTCTGTGTGTCTAAGTGCGATGTCTTCATTAGTAAATCCTCTGTGTAAAGTTAATCCCTTTTAGCTACTTAAGGCTTAGAACAGCTTCCCCCCCCCCCCCTGCCAATAAGTTCTACGCATGATACAGCAAAAGACCACGAGATGTGTTTTACTAAAACTGCTCATCTAAGAAAATTTACCACAAAATTCTATCCATCTACTATCACCAGAACTCACAGTAACTAGCTAGCACAAACCATACGATAAGACAGTTCATTCCATGTTTTTTTGGCGAGTATGTCAATTCAAGAAAAGGGTTTTTTCCTTCCCCCTCCTCTCTCCTCCCCTCCCATTCACCCAGACACCTGTTATTGAAACAAAAGGTGCACACTTTCAATTAAATTAAATTTTAATTTAATTAAATTTAATAATTAAATTTTATCTAATACGTAGCCCAAATTTACTTTACTCAGATTTAAGACATCTATCTTAACTTGTTATATAAAATCCTGCTATGGACACATATGAGGCAGTTTCTCTGATTCCTTTATAAATGCATGTCTGTATACTTCATAAATATGAACCAAACACTACTATATAAAGTATTTTTCAAGTTCTTAATTTAAAAAGACATCTGATAAACTAGAGATTTTTTACAAATAATTTTTCAAAACCTATTATTTTTTATACACAAAACAAATAAGATTTGTGTTCTGCTTTCAAACAGGAACATAAGCAAATCAGCATGGAAAAAAAAGCTGTAATCTTCCCCGAATTTAAGAAAATTGTTCCCTAATTAGCTAAGAGACCTATCTGGATGAGGGGATCGAGTGCTCCCTCAGTAAGTTTGCAGACGACACCAAGTTGGGCGGCAGTGTCGATCTGCTCAAGGGTAGGAAGGCTCTGCAGAGGGACCCGGACAGGCTGGATCGATGGGCCGAGGCCAACTGTATGAGGTTCAACACGGCCAAGTGCCGGGTCCTGCACTTCGGCCACAACAACCCCATGCAGCGCTACAGGCTGGGGAAGAGTGGCTGGAAAGCTGCCCAGAGCGGGGGTGCTGGTTGACAGCCGGCTGAACATGAGCCAGCAGTGTGCCCAGGTGGCCAAGAAGGCCAATGGCATCCTGGCCTGTATCAGAAATAGTGTGGCCAGCAGGAGTAGGGAGGTGATCGTGCCCCTGTACTCGGCACTGGTGAGGCCGCACCTCGAATCCTGTGTTCAGTTTTGGGCCCCTCGCTACAAGAAGGACATTGAGGTGCTGGAGCGTGTCCAGAGAAGGGCAATGAAGCTGGTGAAGGGTCTAGAGAACAAGTCTTATGAGGAGCGGCTGAGGGAACTGGGGCTGTTTAGTCTGAAGAAGAGGAGGCTGAGGGGAGACCTCATCGCGCTCTACAACTCCCTGAAAGGAGGTTGTAGCGAGGTGGGGGTTGGTCTCTTCTCTCAAGTAACTAGTGATAGGATGCGAGGAAGTGGCCTCAAGTTGCACCAAGGGAGGTTTAGGCTGGACATTAGGAAAAACTTCTTTACTGAAAGAGTGGTCAGGCCTTGGAACAGGCTGCCCAGGGAAGTGGTGGAGTCACCATCCCTGGAAGTATTTAAAAGACGTGTAGATGAGGCGCTTAGGGACATGGTTTAGTGGGCATGGTGGTGTTGGGTTAACGGTTGGACTTGATGATCTTAGAGGGCTTTTCCAACCTTAATGATTCTATGAGTCTATGATTCTATATGCAATTTGACAGTGTTTTCATTTTGAAGTTGCTTCTCTTCTTGGTACCATTAGAGAACAAACAGAACTCAATGAATATGACCCATTGTCTTCCTGGACATTTTTCCCTAATTCCTGTCCTACATAAATACTTTTTGCGATCCTTTTCTTGTCTAAATCTAAAGATTTTGGGAAAGCATGTTCTCCACCTGTGCTAAGACAGCACTTAGCACACTAAGGCCTCATCTGGAACACTGCCTTGGATGACACCAAACAGAATATGTTGGTCAAAATGCAGACACAGCTTCCTTCATTACCTCCCAACACTTCAGTTCAAGCTAGGGGTTAAAACCGAGGCACTGGTTAAAAGTTGCGTATTTGATCTTTCACTCCTCCAGATCTTCTGCCAGCTAAAAAAAGTGAGGTACAGGACTCTAGCTCCAAAGCTTCAGTCCCGCAGACATAAGAGCAAGAGCAGGAAAACAAACAAACAAAAACTCTCCAGCCAACAGCAGTACCATACATACTGCTTTTCCCTTGGAGGAAGGATAGAATCATAGAATCATTTAGGTTGGAAAAGACCTTTAAGGTCATCAAGTCCAACCGTAAACCTAACACTGCCAAGTCTACCACTAAACCATGTCCTCAAGTGACACATCTACACGTAATAGAATCATAGAATGGTTTGGGTTGGAAGGGATCTTAAAGATCCTTTAGTTCCAACCCCGCTGCCATGGGCAGAGATAGCTTCCACTAGACCAGTTTTTTCAGAACCTCATCCAACCTGGCCTTGAACACTTCCAGGGATGGGGCATCCACAACTTCTCTGGGCAACCTGTTCCAGTGGCTCACCACCCTCACAATAACAGAAAAAAGAAGGAATTGTGATTCCTAGAGATCCTCCAGGGAAAGTGGGGAAGGAAAGCCACATGCTTTCCTTCACTCAAGTTCAACCTAGTCCTTAAAAAATAATAATGTATTCTACATTAACTTATATGTCCTTCCACATGTCCATCTTTCATAAAGTTCAAAAGACCATCATTGAAGTGTTAGGCTACCTGTCACGAGCAAATGATAAGTTAGGCAATTTTAATGTCTGAGCGTTTGAATTCCTACCAGATGTAAGAAAATAAGGTCCTTGTCTCATACTGATTCACTTTCTTTACTCTGAAGTTGTTTTTTTGATTTAAAAAGAACAGCTATAGCAGTTAAAACATTTTTGACAAATATTTCAGCTATGGATTATTAACAGAGGCAGGAGAAGATTTCCTTCACAGACTCGACAATGACATTTACCCTGACCTAGAGGGAACACCTTCCTAAGCAATAAGAAATAGTTCACTCTCAACGCCAATTCAGTCCTAAGAGAATGCAGATTATGCCAAGTTTGCAAAAACAGATGTATGGCAATTTTGTAGTGTGGACTACTTGACACCAGGGACAAAGCTAAAACCATTTATCTCAATTAACTTAGGATCTAGGGATTAATTTAAACTGTTGCCTTGGAGGTGAAAGGCCAACACTTCATCCAACAGTCCACCCATATCTCTTATTTACAATAAATATAAACCTCCCTCTTTCATGTTTAAAATTATATCTTTCAGACTACTTTTTTAGCCCCAAAACTGTGTGTCTTCCATGTCATGTATAAGAAAAAAAAAGGGTTAGTGCTATTTTATCAGTGGCTAAGTTTCAACAGTCCTATTTATGGTTTGAAAAGATGGCCAGTTGCCCTAAAATAACAAAACCTAATCAATATGAGGCATGATGATAATTGATTGAAATTCCTCAAATTAGGAGATCACTTCTAGCTTACAAATAACACTAATAGGCAACACCAGATTTCCACTCACTCAAGTGCTGCTTGAATCAAAAGACATTTTGAAACACACACATTACAATAAAATAATAAATGAACACAGATTAGTGAACAAATTAAAATAATTCCTCAAAAGAATATTCCAACAGACAAGAGTTCTCCATATTTTAAAGGTTAAAAAATCCCCCCAAATTTATGAAACGAGCATTTGTGCTGTCTCAACCCCACCAATGTGTTATTCAGCCTTCAGGCAAACACTGTGCAAGAACATCACACATTCTGTCAGTTTAGAGTCCACAACATTCCTCATGGTTTTGACCAAGAGCTATTAATTAAGAAGAATGCAAAAGGGGCCAAAGTCTGACACGTCTTGTGTCATGCAGCCATCATAAACTTACTTCAATACAGAAGTGGACAATTGCCGCCTTCATACATGGAATCCTCTCACGATACGAGTGCTGGTGTAATTCACTGTCTATCAATCTTTGCACAAAGCAAATTAATGTCACAAGATATGTCTAGAGCAGTATTAGCCTTTTAAATCCTAAGTTACGTCATCAATATATGGGCCATAACAAACCAACTTAAGTAGACTTACCAGTATTTTATCATAACTGGGGATCCAACAGTTCATGGAGAATATAGATTAATGTAATCTAATAGTCACCTACATGTTTATCTTCAGGGGCCTTTCAATGAATGGAGCGCAAGCAGAGTCAAGATTTATCTTCTTTTATTTGGTATTTTCAGTGCTAGTTTTGAGATACAATGATGATTCTTTCTTAGCACTTTGTGTTTTAACATTATTATATGTTAGTGTCCAGCAAGTGAACAGGCTACATTCATGTGCCTACACACGAGTGTAGTTTTGCTACAAAATGTCAAGACTTGCACCCTCTAATTCTCAATATTAAAAAAAAACAAACCCAGGAAATTTTCATTTTTGTATTGTTCAAGTGCTGAGCTTATCTGTGGCCCAAAAGATTCCTTGTCTTGGCTATGTAACAGCTCTCAGAATTGCAATTGAGACTTATTATACATAAACTCCATTCACTATACGTTTTTAACAAAATCAAAGATCCATTATTTGCAAACATGGAATACTCACAATATTTTTTAAAGGGATTTTGAAATCTGTTCTGTGTCTGAGGAGGTTTACTTGTTTTGCCTGTGTTCTTATTTGGATCTGTAAGTATGAAATTTTATCTTAAACTGTAAAATTTGGGTTGGAAATAAACAAATAAATAACTTCTTGTTTGAAAGGAGAAGCTTTATATACCTAGTTATACCTAGGCTGAGACGAAACTTAACTTAGCAGAATGATTTTTTTCATTAATCCTTCCTACTATCTAGTTTGCTGGTATTCTGTAGCTTCTATTGCAAGGCTAGTCCAACTGCTCAGACCACTTGAAAGATTAAAAATAAACACAAATATAGTAAGGTACACTATGAATCTCTTTGCCTATGCAACCAAAAGTTAAAACTCTATAGCACAAGAAATCAGCAACTGTTCTGCCCCCCCTTACTACTTGTATTAACTGTTTACATAATAAAGGAATCTCACCAGGTCTCAATATTCTGAATTCTGTCATATTGAACTTCTTAAGCACTTCTCACTTACGTCCAAAGCATGTCACTGAAGTGAGCAAGAAGTGCCAGATGGCAGGAATATTATGTTTTAACAATATTTCTCTAGAAGTTCCAAATACTTGGTTTATCAGAGACAGGCATGCTGCCAGACAGACAGATCTATCATTGTCTATCTCATTTTGTCAAGGGAAGTATTCTGAAGCATAGGTATTGATTTTCTCCCATGAGGGGGAAGGGGAACAAGAGCCAGTGACATTTACATTATATTAGGCATATATTCCACGAACACTCAAACACTTTACTGGACTGATCTCCTATCCTATTTTTGCCATATTTACTTGCAGTGAGCAAAGCCTCCAAAAATCCCTACAAAGCAAAATCTCTTCCATTACTGGAAAAGAAAAACAAAGCCAGCAAGACCTACTTTTAAAGAAGATATTACTGAAACTATAGCAATATTTTTGCTGATTCTGACATATCTGGAAAGGAGCAAAAGAATGTAATATGTCTGTGAGATGGGTATTTATTTTACTACTATGTTTCTTCTACTTCTTTCAGTTGTTTTAGGCCAATCAAGACTTTCCAAAACTGCTACTCTGTTTTTTTTTTTCCTCTTGGATCCGGCTTTTTCCACAAAAAGATAACTTATAATATAAGCACTTGGAAAAGTGCTTATAAACCCTTCACATAATTTCTTTCTTGAAGACACGAAAGAAAAATCTTGTAATTTGTACTGACAATTTATCTACTTGTCCCAACACTCAGACACTATTAACAAATATTTTAACAAGGACATTCATTCTTTTCCTCAAAATGATCTAAGTAAATATCCTCCAAGCTTAAGGTCTGTTAACAATAGTTTTATTTGCCATTTAAAGCAAAAAATAAATGCAAGCAAAAGTAATCAGCAATATCTATTTATAGCTCTCCAAGACAGTTGTACCAAGAATATATGCAATAGAATCATTGGCTGATTTATTTCTTTGGCTTACGACATCCAGTTAGGTTTTATTTATATCACAAGCATATGCAACCAATTCATACCAAGTTATAAAAAAGCTTTAATGTATGCAAGCACACTACGATCTGAAAAGCCTTCTAAACATTCAGCATAGAATATTAAAGAATCTATTTCCTCTCCAGGTACTCAGTGTACAGGCTAAACATTTTTGCTCCTGCATAGCAGTATTCTTTTCTATGTTTCAATTTCTCCACTGAAGTCTCACTTCCAAAGAAACTTGTTCAAAATGCTCCGTCTCGGCTAGTCCAACTTGTAACCTATCTTCTTTCTGAAGTAGATGTAAGAATTATGACCCTGTGAGGCTCGTAAGTGAAGGAAGCTGGACAAGAATTGTATTTGGACAAGAGACCACAAGCACTCATAGCACTGCAGGATGTGGTATTAGTGATTCATTAGGTAGCATGCCTCCAGCTGAGTCCATATTAAAACTAAACTTTCTACATTTTCTTTCCCCAGCTTAATATATCACACTTGTTAGATGTGAGAATGCTGCCTGTCTGTGCAAAGTGTTAAACAAAAGTCTGGAGCACTAGGAAATTAATTTCCAAAGGCACTGGGGAAAAAAAAAAAGTTAGATATATTGCATCTATGACTGCATGGATATCTGTCTTAAGAAGTTTCAAACTCTCAGGAATCCATCTTCCTCTAAAAATGACCTTAGAATTCTTTCCCCCAACACCCCGAATCCTGAATTGGCATAACAATATTCTGGGCATCCAGGAAAGACACTGTGTTTTATTGTAGTTGTTGCTAAAATATTCCCCATCTGCAGTTTCTGCAGCAGCGGAAGTTTCACAGTGCAAGTAATACACAAGAAGCATGCTGAGCCACGGCTCCAACTCTGCTCCTTCATGCTCCACCCTCTTCCCTTTATATGCTTACCTGGGCATGACAGCAAAACATATTACATGGTCAGAAATTTTTCCTTCACTCCAATTAGAAGGCAAGCCCAGGAGGCACTGCCCCATTCTCATGAAGCTTTCTTGGTGATTTCCCATAGGACAAAAATACCTGCACACTACATGAATAGGAATACCATAGGATTAACGTGATGTAGCCTTTAACAAAATTTGGCCTAGACTTTGGTGATAGTATATATGGTAAAATACAGATTTGGGCACTTACAGTACATGCTGAGACCATCTCAAAAGATGCCAAAAGTACCATTGCAGATAGCAGAAGAGACCAAGCCTTGCATACAGTTATTCTCCATCCCCTTCAGACAACCGGTAACTTCTGTGTTACTTTTCATCCAAAGAGTGCCAGAATTTATTTCATCCTCGTCACTGCTCTGGAAATACCAAACGGTCTAATAAAACACCTGGTCAGAAATGCTAAGAGGTATGGAAAAAGTTTGTTGCCAAAAAATGTATCTGCCTTTCTACTTTGCAAATTTATTACAAATTGTTTTTAAAATAGATTTGTGGCTTCTCTAATAGTGAAAGTTGTAGTCCTCAGGGCAGATACAGCTGAAGGTGTTCTCCATAAGTCAACAGCCAGCCTTCATTTGAAGATAAAATAATGTAGTTTTCATGGTGTTACAACTTCTTTCTCAAGCTGCTGACTACACTGCTTACTACTGGATATATTGTGCATCATTATCTTGGCTTCCCACTAGTTGTCTAACAGAGCACAGGTGAAACTTTTTGCATCTGTTAACCTCCTGATTACAGCTCTATGTTTAGTTTTAAGTCAATCTCTTAAGCTTTGTATGATTATTAAAAAAGAAAAAAAAAAACCAAAACCAAAACTTCCTTCTCTACATTAGCCTCCCACATTGCCAAACACTCCAAAACCAAAACTGTGGCCACACTGATGCTGATGACAGAATTCCCAGCATCTTCTGCCGAGTCAGGATTTCATATACATTACAAGTCATACCCACTACAAAAAATAGCATTTGTTCTTCAACACAACTAAGATCAACTGTGAATTAGAAAAAAAACACACACAGAATTCACCAAGTAATCCTGCCAAAGAACAAAGTTTCTTATAATCATTCCTTCATCACCGATACTGCCTTCCCCCCTTTTCCTGTTATTTCAGTCCTTTCATTCTTCATATTCAAGCAACATGGTTAGAAAACAGCAACCTAAGCCAACCAGAGAAGAATGAGATAAACAGAAAAAAGCTGGAATTGACAAGAAAACAAGATAGAAGAAAGTCTTCAACTATGAAATATAAGGAGGCAAGCTATATGAATGAAACATGGAACATGGACAGAAGTAGCAGACAAGCAGCACAGGGAATGAAAATGTGTAAACACAAGAGAGTGTATTTTTCTCCATGGCCTAGAATAAATCTGTAAGTTTCAACACCAGTGATTTCTGTGTAGTATGCTAAGGTGTCTCTCATTTTCTGGCCTATGCAGAAAAAAATGTTCTAGAATTACAAACGCAAAGTGTCAACAGTGAGGAGATTTCACATTTGAAACTTGCCAAGAAAGCTACACACATCTTTCATTACAGCAAAAATCTAGGAAATAGATTTAACAGGAGGGGAGAAAGACAGAAAGAACAAGAAATGGTCATAGATTTGTTCCATATCATATGACAGGAAAAGTGTACATAAACCTGCCTTCTTTCTTTACTTCTCCACTTCAATATTGTAGCTATAGCTGGTTCTTACTTACATAGATGTATACTACTTAATCTGAAAGAAGTTTATTCTACAAATGAATCAGGCTCTGAGGGATGATGACTCTCTGAAGAAACAATGCTTCATTTGGCTCGTTAAGTTGAATGAAGAGGGAAATGCAGGAACAGGAAGGTCAGACAGCCAAATGTCACCATGCAACAATAGGTTTCCTCCAATTTCAGACAGGTCCAGGTCCAGAGCTACCACTTCTTTCCTGACTCTTTCTTAGCATATTTAGACTCCCAGAAACACAGCTGAGGACAGAGGGAAAAGATCAGGAAGGACAGGCATAACTTAATGTTTCACCACACCAGTGCCTAGCCTCTGTCCCAAATCCAGCAGTGCTGAATCACCCTCTACCTCTTTTCTCTTTCATAATGCAGTGCAGCAGGACTATCAAGTAACAGGAAGGAAAATTGTTACTAGAGGACAGATTCCTGGTCTGTGATTCTACCATTCTCATCCTCCTGGACCTCAAAAGTTGCCTTGCTTTAAGTGCCAGGTAAAGAGATGCAGCAGCAGAATCAGTTCAAGTTACCCCTTCTTCCTTCACCATTAATACTCACACACCTCTCCCACCATCAGCTGTGATCTTAGCGACTGGATCTCATTCTCCCTTCTGCCATGGAGTTCCTGAGTGGTACTGGACATGTCCTTAACATTAACTTATTAACAGTTAATCCGATATTGCTAACCAATA